>NW_026252039.1:0-92231 GCF_025201335.1 Gilbertella persicaria
TTAAACATGCTACGAACTACTGTGTGTTACCAATTGAATGACTCGATTTTTCTACAGTAAAGATCTTCAATCGTACAGTCTCATTTGTATGATTTGATCAAGTAAAAATGGGCCTTTTATGCTTAGTTTTGAACTAGCATCAATCCCAAACATTTGATTTCTAGCACCAATAAGGAGCATGTTTGAATCATTGAAACATGATAATAAATTTTAGCCAAAGGCAGAACACAACCTTCTA
Organism: Gilbertella persicaria; assembly: GCF_025201335.1. Taxonomy (NCBI): domain Eukaryota; kingdom Fungi; phylum Mucoromycota; class Mucoromycetes; order Mucorales; family Choanephoraceae; genus Gilbertella; species Gilbertella persicaria. The sequence goes on from NW_026252039.1 coordinate 239, forward strand.
TATGTTTTTATTCTACAAATAATCTAATGACGGTGTGCAGGCGTCAATTTGATGTCACCTTGTCCACCATGAAGTAAAATCTTTACTTTTTCTGTATACATTCTAAGATCTTGACCCATCACAGTAATTTTGATTTGAACATCTTTTGTGTTTTCCAGAGTATCTTCATTTTCAACAGGTGTTAAGGTCCAGCGACCAAAAGCGTGATTCACAATAGACAATGGAGCATCTTGCAGACGAATAAACCCTTTGATACGATAGATGTCTTCCTTGGGCATCGATTTCAAAAAGTCCTCGAATGCTGCTAAAGACAATCTCTGATCATTTACAGACTGCAAAATCTGAATGAGATCAACTTCGTTTTCTTGATGATGAGGGTCAAAAACAGATTCCTCTAACGTTTTGTGCTTATCATAACCCACTTTAAATAACTGTGTATCGAGTCCAAACACAAGATCAGGCGAAACGCCATTCTTGTCACACTTGACCTTGGGTGTGTCTGTATTGAGCACATTGACATGGTCAAGTACGTCGTCCAATTGACGTTCATTGACCAATTCATGCTTGTTGAGCAAGATCACATCAGTATATTGTGCTTGTAATTTAGCAGTATAGCTTGTATCCTCATAACCTTTAAAGTTTTCACAATCAACTACGGTAATAATTGAGTCTAGAACAAAACCATCGTCTGCCATTTCTCTGATTTGCCAAGCGATAGGTGCTTATCAGATGGATCTTTAGTCAACAGCTGATAATTTTTTTTTCTTACCAGGAAAAGCTGAACCGCTGGTTTCGATAATGATTCTATCAGGATTGTATTGATCTTGTTGATTATTAGTCAAATGATAGATGTCTATTTTGTTTACCTCTTAATTCTTGAAGAGCTAGTTTCATTTGTCCAACCAAGACACAACACATACAACCATTGACCATTTCTTGCACACCTACGTTGGTTTCTTTTGCCAACTGACTATCGACTTACAACATGATAAATCAACAAAATCAATATCAAAATATAATACCAGCAATATCTCCAAATTCATTCTTTAATAAACACACTTTGTAGTCTTTAGGAACACGGTTGAGCAAGTTCAAGATCTGGGTTGTTTTACCTGACAAAGTAGTTTAGACGAGTAACTTTTATAAACTCAACTTTCACTTTACCACTTCCCAAGAAACCAGTAAAGACAGTAACAGGCAAAGGTTTAACAGCTACAGGCATAATAATAATAATAGTAATAATAAAAAGAAAGAGAAAAAATGCTTTATTAGGATGAAGGATGCTGAATTAAAAAAGTTTTTTTTTCCTTTTATATCTTAGTGATGTCTTTGTTGTTTTTCTTCCAAAGTAAGCTTGTTCAATGTCATAATATCACCTTCTCTTAATAATTCTTCTTCTCTTGAAGCACCGTCTCCTTTTTTATGAAGTGCAGGGAATTCCTTTTTGGGTAAGGGTATCAACAATTCTTGTTGTTGTTCTTCTTCTTCTTCCTCATCATCATCATTGAAGTATCCATTGACTAAGCTACGAATACGAGGACTGGCAGGTGCAGATAATGGCTTGGGGATCTTCTTGACAGTCGTATCCATATCAAATTGATCATCGTCGTCCACAAATGAGTCTGGATAGACACGACGTAAAGCCAATTGACGTGCCTTGATGTATTCGAGACCCATACGCTTCCAGTCTAAGAGATCCGATAGACGTTCTGTACGGTTACGTTGATTGATACGTTGACGACGCGTCTTTTGGCAGAACCGAAACATTTGTTCGCAGAGTTGTTGAATAGACTCTTCCACAGATTTAAGTCGTCGATCAACAATATAGATACCATAGTCTTCACAGTTTTCAATGTTTTCATCCATAAAGCACCCAAAACCAGACAAATTAGTTGTGATAGAAGGTACACCCATCACAGTACATTCAGCAGGTGTGTAGCCCCAGGGTTCATAGTAAGAAGGAAAAACACCCAAGTGACAGCCACGTACAAAGTCTTCATAATCAAGACCCAATAAAGGATTATTGGCATTCAAGAACTCAGGATGGAAAATAACCTTGACTCGATCGTCGCCCTTGTTGTATAACTGAAGTCTTCTGAGTTGATTGATAATGGGATCCATACCATCGTCTACCATGTTATGAGTCACAATAGGAGGCAAACTATGGTTCTTGAGTGCAAACACACGACGCTTCAACAACACTTTGTCTTCATCATGTAAGAATTCTGCAGGGTCCACTTCTTCTCCCCTTAAAGCACTTTCGTAGATACGTTTACCAATACGACTTTGAATTTCATTGACTGTTTCTCTCAATTGCTTCGTAACAGCTTGTCCCTTAAGAGCTTCCACATTGAAAGAATGAGTAGCAGCAGGCATGACAATAAAAGCAACGACAGTCGTGTTGGACTTGGCAGCCCTTAAACGATCATTCAAACCTAGACAAATGAGCATCAAAAAAAAAAAAAAAAAAAAAAAAAAAAAAAAAAAAAAAAAAAAAAAAAAAAAAAAAAAAAAAACAAGAACCATTACTTACGTCCAAGTGATTCAACGAACATGTCCACACCCTTATTACGGAATTCATATCGACCAGCAGTAAAAAAATAGACAGTGTTGTTTAAATCAAAGTCATAATGACCATAAAAGTGTCCTCGAACGAAATCATTGATCTTTTCCTTGTTAAGTGCATGCTTGTTTTGAAATTCATGAACCGCTTGAAATTTAACGACATTAAGACCATTCGGCAGGACACCGTCTATAGCAATGTATGTTTAGGAAACATTTAAAACAAACGAACCTTACCTGGTTTACGCTTCAACAAGTGTTCACTTTCATAAGCCGTGATATGACTCACTGTCGTAAACACATCCGAACAGTGAGCTGCACCGCGCTCAATACAATAGCGATGATAAATACCACGCTTCCCAGCTTCTTGATCCACATCGAAATCACGCAAATTGTTATAAAAGTCAACTGAACCAGCGCAGAGATAACGACCTAGCAAAGTAGCATGTGTTGTAAAGATTGTGGCCACATCTATCTTTCTCTGCTTGATCAAAGGGATAGGAACACCGGCTTGCCATTCATGGAAATGACCAATGATGGCAGGACTAGGGTTAGCTTGGTTGGATTGATCCTTGTACTACACAACCTATTAGGCTAAACAGACATCTTTTTCTTTGTTTACCTTTTGGGCTACTTGTTCAAGAAACCAAGCGACAATGTAGCCAAACAAGATAGCCTCGTTTGTCTCTTGGTCATTAGGGGGACTAGGAATGCCAGCAGAACGCCAAAGGTCACCTTTCCATTCATCCAGTTTGTGACCCATACTGCCTGTATCAAACAACAAGACATAAGGAGAGCCTTCTACTAACCATCGACCGAATAGATAGCGCACACCTTGATTTGACATTGCTTCCAATGTTTCCCGGATTATACCAGCAGGTGGCTCGAGAGCTTCTACTTCCATCGGAGCTGTCTTGTAAGAAAGTGGGCCAATTAAGCAATAACGGTCGCCAAATTCACGCACAGTAACAGGCACTTTTGTCTTGATGACAGTATAAATACCACCCACTTTAAACTGATAAATATACACATAAACGCGTGTATTTCTTATTACCTTTATTGGCTACTTCCCAAGCACATTCAAACAAGATTGGATTATAGACATCTTTCTGCACAGACATTTCTATTAGTTTAAAGAAAAAGAAAAGAAGAGAAAAGAAAAGGAATAAAGCGAGATAACTTTATAAGCAAGTTTTTTTTCCCAACGTACATTGCATAGCTTGATTGGGGTTAACTGATTTTTTAAGTGTGTAACATTTCTCACGAGCAACATAATAATTTTATACTGTTTAGATCATGATAAATAAACGACATCATATTAAAATAGAATAAAAAGACAGATCTAGTCGATACTTCTTAATTGTTTTTTAAGGTTCTACAGCTTGGAAAAAACTTGGAAAATCTGGATTGATACGAATCTTTGGAAAGAGCGCGCATTGTATTACCATTTATTTTTTATGGACAATGTGTTTTTGATCCGATTTTCTGAATAAGCATGCAGCCAATCAAATTCAATGTCGGACTAATGACAGTCACCTCCTTATTCTAAAAAAAAAAGCCTTTTTTTTTACTTTTTTTTTTTTGCTTGCTTTGTTGATTGATATCATGGACTCTGAAAAGTGGGAATTATTAAAAGTAAAGAAAACACTCTATAAAAGGCTCGGTTCTTATTCATTTACTTTCTATCTAGAACGAAATTCACAACAAGTGTGTGACCTATGACTATATAGACGCGGCTGGTAAGCTATTTTGCTTTATTTTTGAAGACTAAGTTTGTATGTAGATAGTACACTTGCTGAATTCATTGTCAATCTTGTTCAAGTTGGAAAGAATGCTGTTGAAGTGAATAATGAACTCGGTCAATGTAAGTCATTCAATAAAAGAGACATGTTGCTTACTTCTATTGTTAGTGGTTGGATCAGATTATGGTAATGAACAGAGACTATACAACCAGTAGACTAATGATTGTAGATCCCAATGTGACGCAATGGATCTTTGCTCGTAAACACGAGTTAGAAAGTGCTTTGCCCGCCGCGCATCAACAACAACAACAACAACAAGAAGAACCTATGGAAACCCATGATCCAAAGCCCAAGAACAGAATTTTCAGTAGAGCACTTGGTCATGCACTAAATAACAATACCAGCAACTCAGATCGACCTCGTCTTACTTCTTCGGGTTCACCTCATCGCCTTGATCGCTCTCGTAGTCGTTCCCGTTCACCTGTCCGTCATTCAACGCGTTATGAACGTGACTCTTCTCGTCATGATCGTCGCCACGATCATCGTGAATCGCGCCAAGAAGATAGACCTAGTGTTTTTGATCGTCTAGGTACTTCAAAGCCTATTCCCAAGCCTTCCCCTGTTACAGAAGAGACAAAGAAAGAACGCTGTAAATATTGGCCAACATGTAAGAATGGTAAAGAATGTCCTTACTTTCATCCTAGTAAGGTGTGTCGGTAAGTAACACAAAGTTAAAGTAGCCATCATCTCATGGAGTCTAGTGATTTTCCCAATTGTCCCAAAAAGGCCAATGAATGTATGTTTATTCACCCTGAAACAAGCCAACCACCATTACCTGTGATGACCAAATTACCTATTCCTTGTAAATTTTTCCCTTATTGTAACAACCCTGTTTGTCCATACATGCATCCAACACCTCAACAACAACAAGCGTTTTTTATGCAGACACAGCCTTCGTTTACACCACAGCGTGTGCAAGTGCCTTGTAAGAATGGCGATGCATGTACTCGACCAGACTGCCATTTTATTCATCCTAGAGACCCTAACCCATTATCTGATGTGATTGTAAGTAGAGAGTTGAAAACAAGAGATACTCATAAACTTAGTGTAAATTTGATGGAGCATGTACTAGACCCAATTGTTTTTATAAGCACACAAAAGAAAACAAAAACAAGGTGCTTATCAATAAGCCTGAAAACACAAGTAGTCGACATTTCTCTGTGCCTGAAGATCAAGTCAATGAACGTATTCCTGTTGGTCAAAGTGCTGATGTCATCCAGCAAGAACAACAACAACAACAACAAGTGATGGATGTAGATCGTGATGTTGTCATGGATGCTACATCATAAAAAGTGAGGCTTTTTCTTTTTTTTTTTTTTTAATTATTAAAAAAGGGTATTAAAAGTGCTTCAATCGACATGATATAAGGTGCATTTCTCTTGTTTGAACAGTGACATTTTTGATGAATTTGCCTTACTTTGCGTAATTCTCGGCATGCTTCGCATTGACTCACAGGTCTGCCTTTTCTTCTGACTACCATTAAGTGTCTTTCTGTATGTTCACAGCGTGAAGATCGATGTCCCTAACAGCCTACTGAATACGTTGAATTGACAATTGTATTTTCTTGCTTACCTTGATACATTCTAAAAAAGCAGATTAGTTTTTATCGTTTTATTCTTTTTAACATACTTTGACAAGCGTATTTAATATTGTTAATGATGATCATTTTTAAAGACAAAACAGAAGAAAACAAGAGTTCTTTAAATAGCAAAAAATAAATAAATAAAATAACTCAATATCAACAACAACAAAACGAGGCAGTTTTGCGATTTGAGAGAAATAAAAAGCGTTAATTCACTCAATAACACTGTCAATCAAAGATCGACTTGTTTGAGTCAATTTTGCTTTATTTGAGTAGAAAAAGAAATAAAGCGCGCAAATGCTATTTTTTTTTATATTCTATATATGAGAAATACAAGCAATGTTCTATGCATCCATACGTGAATTTAGTTGACTCAGTTCCAAAAAAAAAGAGAGTGAAATCCTGTTTACAGTATTTCTACTTTGAATTCAGACGATGTTAGTTTTTTTCTGGACAAATCAAAATTAATTTCCAGATGTTTTTCTTACCTATTTTGGACGAAATAAAAATGGAAATTAAACAGAAAGAGAAGAATTATTAGAGAAGGTACAATAGTATGTTAGATGATTTTACCTATAACAATCTTAATTCCCAAAGGAAATACCGTGTTCATTACGGCGATTACTGCCTTTCTTTTTAATTTCTCTTGAATCGTTCTGGACGGCCTTCACCCTTCCAAATTGACTTAGCAATGTTCATCATATTCAAACTAGCGTTGATGTCACGCTGCTATAATGTTCTGCATGTCTTGCAAACGAGAACACTATTACCGCGGGCACCACTTAAACCACCCAAAATCCTACTTTCACATTTGGAACATATTTGGGATGTCAAATATTCATCAATGTCCACAACGAGTAAGTCACCAGTCCTCTCTCTCTTCTTTTCAACGTTCTGTATAGAAGACCAGTGACACCAGTCCGGACCGTTTTCATCTTCACATGGTTCTTCCCAAACATGCTACTACCAGATGCTATCAGTGGTACCTTCTGTTTGTACTGAAAGAAATTGCCTTCTCTAAGTACCATAAACTTATGAGTATAAAAATTATCGTAGCCATGCCCAAGTAGCTTTTTACCTTGTTTCTGTTGTTTTCGGTGCCATTTTTCTCTTTCCTTTATACTTCTTTCCGGACTTATTCCCCTTCTTCTTCCGCTTCCCTTTGTTCTTTGCTCTTTTTCGTTTGTTTCCTCTTGACTTCTTGTTGTATTTCTTGGTACCATCCAAAAACGTTTTCACCATTTGCTCCGGTGCTCGTTGGCGAACCTGGTATAAGAAAAAGGTTTCTTTTGCAGTTTCTTGATTGTAAAAACTGAAAATACGACCAATGTTTTTGAGCATATAAATGGCATACTCCATATACAGTGATTCATTGGCAGTCTTATTGGTGAGTATATTTCTTGCTCTGCTGAGAATTTTGTAGAGCCTGTCAAGTGGTAACATTCCTTGATAGAATATTGTCTGAAGTCGTTAATATTACCACTTGAACCAGCAAATGCAGTGAGAACCCTTTTTCTTCCTGGATCTACGGCTATTGGTAAATAGTGGCTGTCAACTTCATGCTGCTCAAAATCATCCAAGATCAGATCAACTTGATTGATTTGCTTGGTTAAACGTTTTCCTCTGATTGTTCGTTTGTTAAAAACGAAATTAACAGAAAAACCGTCTGATTTGATCAGGTTACCAAAGAGCCTCTTATTTGATCCAGTGAGTAATAAAGATTCAATCCTAATAATAAATATATTTTGAATGATCATTATATAAAAACATTCTTTACTACTATGTACTTACGATTTAATTCTAAGCGGCTTAAAATCAAATACCTTGTAAAATAAATGCAGCTGATCATTATACCCTCTGGGGAGTGGTTGACCAGGAAGAAATGCTGCTAATGCATCGACCGAAATTATCACTGATCGCCAATGGCATGATGGTGAAGGGAATACATTGAACAGCCTTGGTAAAAGAAGTCTTCTAACGTCAAACGCTTTATGGGATTGATGTTCCCTTTCAAAGACAGCCAGTATATGAAACAACAGAGGAACAAAAAAGCCAGGGTTATCAGCTAATGATTTTATACTAACTCTAGCATCGAGTTTGTTTTTAAGTGGCAGGCATAGTTCATCGATTCTTCGTTTGATCATAGGGTCTTCAAGTGATTTCTGTTCAGGCCATACCGCTTCACCTTGGCATACATATTGATATCCATACTCTGTAACAATGTCATCGACGTCCTTCGGAGCCATGGACTATATGCATAATATTTAAGTATTTAGAGTAAATGGATGTGATTATTAGCTCTTACAACAAACATAATTTGAATTTGATATTGCAAAAATCTTCTCAATATATTTTCAATTCTTTCTACAACTGCATTCTCGTAGGCGGTTGCCAGCTTCTTGCAGGCTTCAGTAATGCACTGGCTAGCTCCCCCAAACAAATCTTCATTAAAAGTGGCATTAGGATTTCCAGCTTTGAAGTTATCCATTCTTGTAAAAAATTTTGTGGCAGAAGCTTGGTGTTTTTAGGTTCACTATTGTTCACCAGTTGACAAACAGGATACCAAAACTGTTGCCGAAAAATACCATCAGATACGGATTCATTTAAGGTTTTCGAAAGATACAAGTTCACAAAAAGTTTGGCTCTAAACACTATCTCTCTTATAGCGCTACAACACGAGGTTATTTTCTGCTTCAATATGTTTTGATATTCTTCCTTGACACAATTTTGAAAAGGTAATTTACGAGCGTAAACAGTGTAATTTGGCCCAAGATTCTAAAGCATAGTATTTGACTTACTCGTAATGTAAAATGAGCAGAGAGGTGAACGTGCAGAAGAGTGGCCAGAAAGTTCACACTTCTTGCATATTACCCCCTAGATTAACTTTAGCTTGATTCCTTTGACGTTTTGCTGCTCTTTTTATTTTTTTCAGTATTTCAGGCTGCTTTCTCTTTCTTTTTCTGGTACCAACTATTAGATAGGTTTAGTGACCAATATGGCCATATCAATTGAACACTTAATGATTATACCTTCGTGGCCAGTTTCTTGGAGCAGATGGAAAACTTAATTTTTCTTTAATGAGATGAATCTCGTTAAAAAAAAAACATTATAACAAACAAATCAATCTAACTATTGTTGATGATCTGGTATAAATGACTTTAAATAAAAAAAAGTATATTATCACAAATAAATCTTTTCTCATAACAAGAACATTTGTCATATATTATTATTATTATTATTATTATTATTATGCTAGCTAGTCATAGTTTGATAGCAATAAAACTGAGTTCATTCTAAACAATGATATAGCTGAATCAACATTTACACTCCTACGGAATAGAGTCATATAATCCAGGAACCAGTAAACAGATCTCATCTATGAATGATAAATAACTGTAAAGATGGTTCGCAAAGTATATTTTATTGAGAAAGCCAATACTCTTATTCCATCTAATATAACCTTCAGCTCATCAAGTCCTATCTCAAGTTACATCTAAGGACATAATCCAAATCATATATAAACCTAGAATATAAAAAATCTCTCTCAAACTTTTACCTTAATAAACATTTATAAACGGTCTCAAAGTACTTTCTACATGTCTCTTTATTTTTTTATAATTTCTATATTCAATCTTTTTATTTAAAAAGTCCGAAAAAACCACAATAACCAGTCATTTTGATATTGCTTCTCTAACAATTGATTTCCCTTTACAGATAAATGTCTAAATGTAAACTCTCATTCATCCAAAAAGCTAATTCTTTTTCTGTCTAATTTTCATTTTTATTTCGTCCAAAATAGGCAAGAAGAGCATCTGAAAATTAATTTTGATTCGTCCAGAAAAAAACTAGCATCGTCTGAATTGAAGTGTAAAAACAGTATTTAAGACTCTTTTTCTCTCTTTTTTTTTATATATATATACCTTTTATTTTATGGAATCACCACAAAAAGAAACTTTAACTTCATTATTTAAGAAATCAGACTTTTCTTTTATTCAAGAGTTCAACCAGATTGTGGATCTCTTATTAAACGGAAACAATGCTGATGCTGTTGGCAAGTCTGTGACTCAATTAGAAGAAAAGTTTGAACATGCAAAACAAGTGTTGGAATCACTTCCAGGTCTACAATACACAAAAGAACAACAAGAAAACATACTTGCAGAAGAAACGAAAGTACTCGAAAGAAAAAGAAACAACTAGAGTCTTACAAACAATGTCAATAAAATTCACAAGGCTATCATGCAAATGTCATCGTCCGGGCAAATATCCGGAAAATGACCTGTATTTATTTGTCCGAGGAATACTATGTCGATTGATTGTTTTTTTTCTCAATGCTTTTTTTTTTTTTTTTTTTTTGTGTGTGTGTGTGTGTGTGCTGCGATATTCAACGCTACTCTTTTCTTTTTCTTTATGTATTCACAACTTACTTGTATCTTAAAAAATCACTTATTTGCTCATATATAAAAGAAAAAGAATGTCAAAATTAAAATCAAAACCTACTACAAACGAATTACCAATGAAATACTCTAGTACAGAAGAAGAGGAAGAAGAAGAAGGCTCCATACAATGTATATGCGACGATATGAGTGATGATGGTTTTACTATTCAATGTGAAGACTGCGAAAAATGGCAGCATGCTGAGTGCGTGAAAATCAAAAAGACGAAAATACCAGACCATTACATTTGTTATCGCTGCATGAAAAAAAAATCCAGTAAGGAAATATAGATATGACATGGTTGACTTATCTACATAGAGCTTCAAAAGCCTGTTGGCACTCGTTTTGATGGTGACCATGACATCCTTTTACTAAATCAATTTACCTATACTAACAAGAGTGTCTTTAAAGAACGTATTGTGATGGACTTATTTAAAGAAATACATCGACAATGGATGGACCTCTATAAATCAAACACTTCAAAAGCCAGTCCGATCACATCCAATACGCATAAAGGACTAGACTCAATCACGGTTATGGAAAGTGATTTGTTATTACCCGTCATTCCTAAAGCTACTATCAAACCCATCCAAAAGGCCTTGCGTGGATCTTTTTTGCAAAGACAGAAAACCCATACTCAAAAGGGACTTTTTGCTGATATTCATATTCCAAAAAATCGGTATCTGATGGAAGTGACGGGTGAACTCATGCGAAAATCAGCTTATAAAAACAATCCTGCCAACAAGTATCAGTTATTGGGGACACCCTTGGCGCATGTCTTTTTTATCGTGCGTTGGATATCTGTATTGATGCTCGGTCCTTAGGCAATGACAGTCGGTACATTCGCCGTTCTTGTTCTCCAAATGCTGAGCTCAAGAGTATTATCTTACCTCATAACAGTCATGATCAAATGATTCATATGGGTATCTATACAAACGAACAAGTAGGACGTGGTGAAGAAATCACTCTGGGTTGGGACTGGAATACAAAAGTGATGATGTACCAAAAAAACAAGGACTTTTTTCGTCATGAGAGTTACCAAGTGGAAATTAAGCCAGAAGAAAGGGGTTCATTGAAAGAGATGATGGACTTGATCACGAAAGAGTTTGGTGACTGTGCTTGCGAGAACAAGGATGAATGTCTAATAGAGTATTTAAAGGATGAACTTAAGAAAGAGGTGGATACTTTGAAAGGCAAAAAACATAAACATCATCATCACTTAGATAGGACAAAAAAGAAAGCCAAGAAAGCCATTTTCTCTTCTGATGAAGACAACCAAAAGGCACCTGTACATTCAAATGCTTTTTCACCACCCAAGAAACGATGGCTTTTGCAATACACATCACACAAGAAATTATTGGCAGAACAAGACATGACAGATAAAAACAAGACCAGTAATGATTCAGCCATGGTCATGGTTGTCAAACCAATGTTAAAAAAGATCTCACTTCAAGAATACATGTCTCGTCAACGACAAAGTCAATCTATGCATGATTAAGAACATCTTGTAACATTACATGTAAATAAACTGCTTTTAATACACACACACATACACACACATACAATTTATCGCATCTTATGAACGATAATCAGCATTAATACTGACATATTCATGACTCAGATCACATGTCCAAAACTTGGTCTCGCTTGAGCCTAATCCAAGGTCAACTTGGATGTTCAAATCTTCCATCTTCAAAATCTCCAAAGCTCTTGCTTCGTCCACTTGTTCAGGTTCACCCTTGACCATCAATTGGAGGTCCTGGCTGCCATCAGCAGGAACAAAAGTAACACTGACTCGCTTAGGATCTACATCAATACCACTGTGACCAAGACTAGCACAAATTCTGCCCCAGTTAGCATCTTGCCCATACAAAGCAGATTTGACAAGCATAGAAGTCGAGATATGAGAAGCAGCTTGCTTAGCACTCTCAAACGATTCAGCACCCTATGATCTAATATGAATGACATTTCACTCTATCTATATTATCTACCTTGACATGAATCGTGACAAACTTGGTAGCACCTTCACCATCTCTCACGACCAACTGAGCCAATTCAGCAGCAAATGCAGTCAAACGATCTCTAAAGGCTTCATAATCAGGGCCTTCAGATTCAATACGGACCTTGGAAGCACCATTGGCCAAGACAGAGATGGTATCATTCGTACTCATATCGCCATCAACACTGATTGAATTGAAACTTCTGTCAACAGCGTACTTGAGTGCCTTTTGAAGCAAGTCAGGCTTGACATAAGCATCTGTGACCATGAACCCTAAAAGCGTGGCCATATTGGGATGAATCATGCCTGCACCTTTTGCAATACCAGCTATTCTAAATTTTTGTTCCTGTAAATCGAATTCACCTGAACGCAACTTGGGGAACGTGTCTGTGGTCATAAAGGCCTCAGCAGCATGCATCCAGCCCTCTTGATGTTGATCTGAGAGCTTGGTGAAGGCATCACGAATACCAGACTCGATTTTGTCCATAGGCAAGTTCTGGCCAATCACACCCGTAGACATGGTCAAGGCGCTGTTGGGTTGATGGACAAGCTCGTCCATTACAGAACGCATTTTCTTAGCATCCAGAATACCCTGAGCACCTGTCACTGCATTAGCACAGCCTGAGTTGGTCACGACAGCATAGAGTTGGTTGTTGTTTTGTTCCAAGGTTTCTTTGCTGACAAGCACAGGAGCTGCTTGGAATTTGTTGGTCGTAAACACAGCTGCACCAGAACAAGGTAAATCAGACACAACGAGTGCTATATCTTTGTTCTTGTTCTTCTTAATAAGAGCAGCCACACCACTGGCACGAAATCCAGAAGGATAAATACCAGAACTAGCAATCAAAGACTGTTTACGGGCACTGAGATGCTCATAGCTAGTAGAGTAAAAGCAACGTTGAGCATAAGTACGAGCAGCACCAGAAAGACGAAACATGATGAAAGAGTAATAAAAGAAAAAAAAAGAAGACACATAGAGAGATGTCAAAAGATAATCAAGTTTAATTACCGATAGTTTTTGAGTTTTCATGACTCATTTTTTTTTTTTCAAATGCAAATAATGAATACTTTCAATAATAAAGCATAAAAATAACTTTTAGAATACACTTGAACAATGAAATGAGTGTCTCTTTAGACATATAAATACCCAGTTTAAAAAGAACTTTTTCTATATGTATCCATATGCAATCTAGCAAAATATTCCTTCGTCACCTTTGTTTTGACTGTGAAGAAACGCTTTCTTCGCCTAGTGCTCTTATCAATCATCTCAAGAATCGTCATCAAATGTTTGTTAAACCCAGACCAAGTGGACTCAAGCGACCTAAAGAGAGAAATGTGAGTTATATAACCAAGAGTAAGGACATAGACCCAGAAACGATCATTAGGTATGCTTGTCCTTCCTGCTGGTTTGAATGTGAAGATAAAGAGACCCATCGACAACATATCATTGAAGAACACTTGAATGATTTTCCTACAGATGAAGAAGGTGAAGACCAGGAACAAAATCAAAAAAATAGCAAGAATGATAAATTTGATACCAAATCAATTCATGAAAGGGAAAATGAAATCTTGGCCATGTTGGATGATTTGGTCAACAACTTCAAGAGCCTTTTCTCAGCCAAAAGAAACTAGAATTTCATTGCTATCATCAATAAAAAAAAAGAGGAAAGAAAGGAGCTTATTCTTTGTTTGATCTAATGAAATACTTCTGCTAAAAGACCTTGTTCTGTCTGTTATTAAAAAAAAAAACTTTTTTTTTATTCTTCTCAAAAAGGAACGCACGCTTCTCTTTCTTATCTTGTTTTGATGACCAAAAGACGTAACGACGATGCAGGATTTGCCAATGTGTTAAAACAGAAACATAAAGAAGATCTTGTAGAGAAGCAAAAAATAGGTACATTATTACCCAAAGAATAACCTATTTAATGTTCATAGCACAAAACACGTTTGCTATGCTTATGAGAGCTCAAAGAAACCTTCAATCCTCAAGCAAAATGGAAACAGAACCTTCTTATCAATACTTTAATAACAACCATATATCCACTCAAGTAACTCAGTGTCCAAAATGTTCAATGACGGCAGACATAACTGAAAAATGCCACTTTTGTGAAAATATGGCTTGTCAAAATTGCTTACAACCTTGTCATTCTTGTCAACAGCTATATTGTAGTCTGTGTTCTGTATTAGAGTAAGTATCTTGATTGATTTTGAGCAATGTATTGATTTAGACCTTAGTTATTCATTGTCTTTGACTCAAGTATTCTGTTTATCATGCAAACAAGATCAATAACAATGCTTATATATTTTGTACATATACCAAATCATTCTTATTTATCGAACAAGTACATATTCAATTAGACAGTATCAGTTCATAATGTTTGTTCTCTTCATGGAATGTTTTATTTAGCCAAAAGCAATCTAAAGAAAAAAAAAAGCGTCTTTTCACAACTTTTTATTTTTTTATTTTCATATCTTTGTACGCGAATGGACTACACCTTATTTGAAAGTCAACAAAAAATAGAGATTCTCACACCCGTTCTTTTTCTTTTTCTTTTTCTTTTTCTTTTTCTTTTTTTTTAGAAAATATTCACTATGGAAGCCATTGATGATTATGCCAATGAGAACATTGTACGTTCCTTAGCCTATTCTGCACTGGACCAACGTCAACAACATCACTATTTGAAACTCTTGCCTGTTTCTTCTCCACTCTTACGCCAACGGGTTCGTATCCTGGGTCCCTCCTTAGACGAAAACGACTTTGAGGCTTGGGATAAGGTTGTTCAATGGCAACAAGATAACTGCCCTGCCATGATTGAAGCACTGAGTGACTCTGCTGCCGACAAGATCTATCAAAATCCCGTGTATTATAAACGTTTGGATGCAGACACACTGCATGCCATCGTCGAATTTGCCGAAAAGGACGCGCATCATTTTGTGGTTGTGCTAACACTAGAAGAAGGCAGTGGGGATATGTCTGATCTCAAGTACTACAACACAAAGGAATTGACGGACGAAGAGTGGCGTGATGTGTTTGAGAATTGGTCAAGAACGATTGAAGATGCGGAGCGCATATTTCTAATTAAAGTCACAAGGAACAAACGAGTCTTTACAGCTGGCACACCTGACGTAAGACTCTCTCTTTCTCTTTCTCTCATTTAGCTATGTGTATCACTAACTTGACATAGAGTACAAAAGGGACTAAAGAAGCACCTGAAGATTATTGGGGTGACTGGTCTACGGATGAAGAATCGAGTGATCCCAACAAGACCAAGAAGACCAAGAAGCTAATATTTAGTATGGATCCTAAAAATTCGGATTCTGAAGATGAGTATTATACCCGTTGGAGCAAAGATCCCGGCACACTTACACCTGGCCCTGAAGAAAAAGAAAAAGAAGAACAAGATAAACCTCAGGGACGGTTCTTGCACGCACTACAAGACTTGAATCAACAAGAGTTAGACGAGGAATACGATCAATCTTACAACCCACTGTTTACTGTTCCTAGTGTGCCAGACTTGATGGACGCTCACACAGCTGCTCTATCGGAATTAACTCAAATTCTGCAAAACTCAATTCCCCAACAACAACAGAGTCGTACAGCCAGTAGACCATTTGTTGTCCATTCCATGACTCAGATCAATCCATTACCCAAAGCAGTCTCTCGATTGAAAAATACCATGGAAGATCTGAGTCTATCTGAACCACAAAATGTACCTGGTGCTTACCCTGAATCAGGCACTCAATCCCCTTCTCAACCAGACCTTAAAAACAAAGAAATTGGCCGTGGTCTGTTTATGAAGAGTCTCAGTGCTCTTATTGGTGCTGCACGTCTCTTGGGTTACGAATCAAATGATATTCTAGAAATGGTTCAAGAAGTAGTGAACAAACCCTAGACTTTTTATTTATTTATTTTCTTTAATAAACCCATTTCAAGCTCTTGTTGTCATCTTTTTTGTTTTCTACAGTCTTGCGATCCAATACTTCCAAGACCTTTTGTGTAACACCTTGCTTTCCTTGACGTTCTCTAACAAGATGATCAACGACTTGTTGACGGTTCAAAGCATATTGACCAACATCAGCAGCTTCACCCGTAACAACACGCTTAATGTCTTCTTCTGAAGGCAGCATATATTTACGGTGAGGATAATTCTTGTAGTCACGGTTGGATAATAATTCTAAGCGTTGAGATGAAGGTGAATCAAAATAGTCTTTTTTGATCTTGAGATCGTCCACTTGGCTTAATTCACTGGGCACCCAGTTGGGCTTTGAGCGTGTGACTAAAGTGGCAGTAACACCTTCCTTGAAATCATGTCCTTGCAAGAATTTTTGAACAAGGTGGTATTCCATCTTAAAACACTGAGCTAAACTTAAACTGGCACCATTACGGATTTGTTGCAAAGTCACCTTGAGTGAGGTAGGAGACATGGAGCGCATCAGCTTGAGTGTTTCCTTGGTCCAGTCGTTCTCGGGTTCTTTTTCAAGGGCTGTCATGATTTCACCAATGGTATCGTATTTGAAGCAACGGTCAATGGCTTGACGCACTTCACCTGATAAAGAAAAGGCAGGTTCGTTGTCTAATTCAGCAGAGAATTCTTCAATGGCTTGGTTGACCATGTCGTGTGTAGCATTGTCGAGTTCAGCTAAACGAGCTTCTAATGCTCCAAGACGAGAGGAAGGAACATAGTGGGTAGCAACACCAGCATACAAGGCATCAGTGCCCTTAAGACGCTTGCCCGTCAAACCAAGGTAAAGACCAAGTTGGCCATCTAATCTAGACAAAAAGAAGGATCCACCTACTTCAGGAAGGAAACCAATAGCAGTTTCGGGCATGGCAAACAATGTGTTTTCAGTGGCAATACGGAAAGGAGCATGCACAGACAGACCAACACCGCCGCCCACTAGTAAATGCATTAATGCTTGTATTCTTTTGTTTTCTACTTACTGGTGATGCCATCCATAATGGCAACATAAGGCGTGTCGAGTGTAGCAATCAAATGGTCTAATTGATATTCTTCTTCAAAAAACTTGGTGGCATTAGGATCTTTAGCATCAGCTAAATCAACAACAGCTAACAAAAAAAAATAAAAATAAAAATAAGCATCATGTATTCTTCACTCAAACTTACTCTTCACGTCACCCCCGGCACAAAAGCCTTTTCCACCAGAACTTTTGAGTAAAACAATCTTTGCTAAATCAGACTTTTCCCACGCCTAAACAAAAATTCATGAGTGAATACATACACGCACACACATACACAAAAGTAACTTACTTGAAGTTCAGGTTTGATAGCGCGAACCATAGAAATGTTCAAAGCATTCAACTTTTTAGGACGGTTCAAAACAATTTCGCGTACTGCTAAATTACTTTTGGGAATCACTTCAGCCTATATAGACATGATCAATCCTTTTGTCTCATTGTATGACGTGAGCTTACTTGAACAGCTTCCAAGTTAGATACAGTAGACATCTATAAATGATAAGTCAAGAATGTTTATCGTGCCTATCAGTACCTTTTTGAATTGATGATTGGCAGCAGGATTGAAATAGTTCTTAGTTTGATTTAAACGTCTAGTGGCAGTAGACATAGTTAAAGGACGGGTGGCAAACTGAGTAAGAACTCGGTTGTTTTTTAAAAGAGAAAAAGAACGCTTCTCTGTGATATTCAACTGTCTTAAAATAAGGCGACTCATGACAAATATTTTTTCTCGAATGGGAAAAAGAAAGAGAGAAAAAAAAACACAATTGACATTTTTTTTTAATATCACTAGGGGCATCAACATTTTTTTTCGGCTTGTGTGACCATGTTTTTTTTTTTCTTTTTACAAATGTACAGATTATAGAGTATGATTATCGTATTTTACAGGGCTTGAAAGGGCTTCTTGACCTTCTTGAATCATTGATTTCAGTCTTTCTTCCATTCTTGATAAGACTTCGTCTTCTTTTCCAATCTTATTGACTGGCAGGGATTGTGTTCGCTTCTTTTCGCGTTTCATATGGTCTCGTGAAGAAGAAACAGACTAAAATTTGTAAGCAACTACATATATAGAAACAACATACCTTTTTGTTACTATCAGGGAAATGATGACTAGTAGAGCAGGATCTTTTCTTGACTTGGGGTACGATGATTTGTTGTTCTGCCCATGCTTGTGTTCTTTTCCTTTTGGCATCTTCCATCAGAAGGTCTTGTTCTTGAGGATTCTTTTTGTTGGTATACAGATGATGATGATGATGGCGGTGATGATGTAATAATGAAGGAGAATGTGAGCCAGCTGTGGGTGGTGCTTCAATATTGTTATTAGGAGTAGTGTTTACGAGCAGAGTACCAGTCAGATAGCTATAAGCTGTAATGGCAATAGCTGAAGTAAAAATCAAAGCATCCAATAACCTTGAAAAGATCACTTCAAACGAAGAAGAAGAAGAAGATACAGAAGTGGTTGTACTCAAACTATCAACAGTACTGCTGCTTGGTTGATAATAAAAACGACGATAAAGAGTTGACATTCGATGGTGTTGACGGTTTATATCCATTGTACAGACATTGATCATAGACATAATCAGAAGAAATGTAAAAAAAAAGAAAGGGAAAACAACTAGATTTATATATACATGAATACATAAAATCACGCGCGCTTTGCGGAGTGCCTGCAATAAACAAAAAAAAAAAAAAAACTTAAAGGTTTCGTAAATGTGCCACAATCTGACATGTGAAAATAGAGAGTTATCTATCAAAGAAAAGGTGGCTTAAAATTCATCTTTTCTTTCATTTTTATTTTTTATTTTTATTATTATTTTCTTCTATTTTCAATAGAATGCACCACCACGAAACAGCACATGATCCTACTCAGTCAGAGCAATTTCATTTAGTCAAAGTTATCACTGCTTTTGCTTATTATAGAAGACACGCGTTAAACCATAACCACAGAAGAAGACGCGACTACCTCGCACTACCCGAACACCACAAACAACTCATACCTGATTATTTACACAAGGTGGATAATGTAGACAAATGCATTGAGGAGAATATGAATTTCATTCGTCATATTGTAAAAAGCGCCAGCATGTTTCTAGATGGTCAGGACCCTATGACTGCTGTTTCTCAACATCAACAACAGCAGAAACAGACGGTATACACATGAATTTTCTCCTAAAATGCTTGACTTATGACTGATATAGAACAAACCACCTGTGACACCAATGGATATGGATAAGGTCAGAAGCACTTTGAAACAATTTGTTCGAGATTGGTCCATGGAGGTTACATTTTTATTTTATGTTTTGCGTATAATATTTAAAATAAAGTTTATGATAGGGAGAAGCAGAACGCAAAGCTACATATGATCCTATCGTGCAAGCATTAAATAATATCTTTAAGGACATACCGATCGAAAAAAGGTAAATAATGCAAGATGAAACACTTATACTGACTTGTACTAGAGGTGATGTCCGTGTACTCGTACCAGGTGCTGGTTTAGGTCGATTGGCGTTTGATATCGCAAAAGCAGGCAAGTTGCCATTACAATACAGTCAATGGTTATTCTAATGCGTTATTTAGGCTTTAGTTGTCAAGGTAAGTGAATTTATTTCTAAGGGCCTTACGAATTAAATCTATCGAAAGGAAACGAATTCTCGTATTATATGGTAACTAAAAATACACATACATTGTATGCAGTCTAATGGATAAACATACATACATATATATATATATATATATATAGCTCTTTGCATCGCATTTTGTTCTTAATAGATTGAAAAAGCCACAAGAACACAGTATCTTCCCTTTTGTTCACTCTTTCTCCAACATCCAATCTGATGAAAACCAATTGAGACCAGTCAAGATTCCTGATATGCTGCCTTCTGATTTACCCTCTACTGTCGATTTTTCCATGGTTGCTGGTGATTTTATTGAAGTCTATGGCGCACAGGAACATAAGGGTGCCTGGGATGTGGTTGTTACTTGTTTCTTTTTGGATACTGCCAAGAATATTATTGAATACATGGAAGTGATTCACAAGGCTCTTAAGCCCAATGGTGTCTGGATAAACATAGGTCCTTTGCTCTATCATTTTGAAGATTCTACTTCAGGTGATTCTTCTATTGAACTCAGTCTTGATCAAGTCAAGGAAGTAGCTAAAAAGATAGGTTTTGAATTCAAGGTAATGTTGATGCTTTTTATTCGTCAACTTATACATTGTACAGCAACAAGATATGGTCTCTACTACATATACATCTAATCCAGATGGTATGTTAAAATATGTATATAACTGTGCATTCTGGACTGCAGTTAAATTATAGTTTATTTTATAAAAAAGTTATATCTAAGCAAATTATACATACACCAACATCAACATGATGATTAACTTTGAATATACAAATAATAATTATCGGCATTGCCAAATTTTGAGTGATTGATCAACACTGCCTGTGGCCACCAAGGGCGTTGTGGTACAGTAGGCTAAGCAGGTGACAAAATGGGAATGGGCTTCAACAGTTTTTACACATCGACCACTTCGTAAATCCCATATCTTCATTGTCTTATCATCAGATGCACTCACAAGGTATTTGCCACTAGGATGGACAACAAGGTCTCTTACCCAATTATCATGGCCCACCTAAAAAAAAAAAAAGTTAGTATCTAGTGTGTGTGTGTGTGTATTATGAATCATTACTAAAGTGCTTAATAATTGGCCTGATACAGTATCCCATAATTTGATTGTCTTATCTCTTGAACCAGTTACGACATATTGTCCTGGTAGTGCTTGATCTTTATTTGTTTTGACCTATGTAGAAATGAGCACATGAGCCAATAATGTTTTATACTCACGTTCCCTTCGAGCCATTCTAGAATGTAAGGATAAGAATTGACAGGCAAAAATATGGCACATTCAACAACATGTTCATGGCCTCTAAAATCCATTTTTGTCTCTCCTTTTTGGATATCCCATACACGGGCTGTCTATTGAAAGAAATAAGCCTTTTTTTTTATTATTATAGATAGATTTCTTACCTGGTCATTTGAACTACTCACTAACAATTTACCATCTTCGCTTACAGATATACTACGAACCCATTCAAGATGACCTACAAGTGTCTTGACACAATAACTAAAAAAAGAAAAAGAAAGAAAGAGAGAGGTTAGAGTATGTGAGATGATATCCAGTTCCCTTTACCCAGAAGACATTTCCCACAATTTAATAGACTTGTCACGTGATGCAGATACGATAATATCAGTAGAAGGTATAATAGCCACAGAAGACACACTATGATCATGACCATAGAGTGTTCGAATACATTTATAGTCATTATTTGTATCCCAGACCTTGATTGTCAAATCGGCAGAACAGGAGACTACAAAGAGAGAATAAACATAACTATAAATACATGTTCGACTTACTTAGATGGTTTCCTTTAGCATCAAATGTGATGTCTTGAACAGCCTTTGTATGGCCCTTAAGCGTTCTTTCATATTCGCCAGACTCATAGTCCCATATTTTGATGGTTGTGTCTTCTGAAGCAGAAGCTAATACTTGATACACAGGATGAAAAGCAACACGCGTGATAGGATTACGATGCCCCATTAAAGCATATCTTTCGGGCGCCCTTGGGATCCAATCTACTGAGCTTGTCTGTTTGCGAGTAGGAGCATTATTGAGTTCTTCTTGCATCTGAGTTGATTTTGTTTCTAGTTCCATAATCTATGATTGTCAATCATGTCACTTTATATATTGTGGTTACCTTTTTTTGTAATCGGATAACAGAAGTCCATTTCTTTTCAAGTAAACCAGAATATTTTTGCTTAGGATCAGGTATAAAGTCATCATTGGCTGATTCTGTCTTTAAAGCAAGAAAGGCTTGACTAAATCCACTTGTAGCCAAATAATCTAAAATGGCTTTATGGCTTTGATTTCCATCGTGTTACTTGCGTATATATACATATACATATATATATATTATTTACTTACAGTTCATCTTTTTGTCGTTCAGAAAGAATAGATGATGCTGCTGTTGTCATCGTTTAAAAGAAAATAAGAGATAAAAGAAAGAGAAAGAAAGAAAGAAAGAAACAGAAAAAAAAAGGGGAAAGCTATGGCTTTTGGGTATCACAAAAAAAAAAAAGAGAAAAACTCCACTTTCACACTCTTTTTTATGACAACAAACGCTAGACATTGGTGCTCAAAAGGTAAACGGTAGACACTAAATATGCATCCGTTAATTAAACATATTTGCTAATCCGCTTTAGATACAAACAACAGTGATATTTTAATTTTCGGAAGCGGTATTTGATGTCTCTTTCTCTTTTGTGTGCCCCTGGCTGAGTTGAAATTGTGATGACAAGACATATTTTGACCTGAATCATTTCTTTTATTATAACGCCAACACATCAGCTATCTCTTTGAGCTACCAATACATAAACTAGCTTATTTATTTATTCAATTTTTTGTAGGAGGCAATCTTAAAAATGGCTAAACAAGTCTTCATAAACGCAGCATGAAAGAACTGCAGTGGATATTAAAAAAATGGTCCAATGAGCCGTACAAAGAGTGACGTCGAACAGACTCCTTTTTTTTTTTTTGCAGGGTTAATCTTCAATTTCACTTTTTTTTTCTTTCTTTTTTCTTTTTAGTAGTTTCACTCACTTACACTATCGAGCAAGATGCTTTTCTCTCGTCCTCTCTTTCAAGCTGCCACCAAGGTAATATTTAACTCATTAGTTTACGCGAAATTTACACTAGCAGATCTCCACTGGCCTTGCCGGTATTCCTGTTCACGCTAACCCTCGTCCTCACTTGATCCAAACTTACAACAACACACTCGAAGCTTTATCTCGTCTTCCTACTACAGCTGTTTACAGACAAGCTACTGAAGCTTTCACTCAACAACGTTTATCTATCGTCGAATCAACTGAAGATATCCAAGAAATTGAATCAAAGATCAATGTTGGTCAAATTGAAGAAGTCATCATGCAGGCCGAAGATGAATTAAAAATGGTTGCAAAGATGGAAGAATGGAAGGCTTGGGAACCGCTTGAAACCCCTATTCCTGAAGGTCAATGGGTTTATCCTACCAAAGAATAATTTATTTTGACAGCACACAATGTACATCTCTCTCTCTCTTTTTATCACCATGCAACTTTATTAAAGAAACATAAACTATGTAATCTAGACAAAAGAGAAAAACAGACCTTTTTTTGTTTTGTTTTGTTTGTTATGAATGGCAAAAAATGAGTAAGAAGAGGTATGGAAAACATGTTTTTTGAGTTGATTTAAGTATATGTGATTGTCTGAGGTGGACTTTATTATTACAATTTATAGATAAAAGACTTGTTTTGTTGGTCAGTAAGATCTTCTGTACCATCATACTTTTCAGTAGGAGGATTAGCTAATCTTTTCTTGTTTTGTCTTGCCATAAGTTGACGAACAGCAAACAACATGAGCAGAATGGCACCATTGCCAATACAGTAAACAATCATCCCTGTCTTGTAAGTAGGTGCTTCTCGAGACAGCATCACAAGTGGACCAGCAAAATTACCCAAGGTAAAAAAGATCATATTCATAGCATTGTAGAACAACTTTTTGGTGTAGCCTGTCACATTGGCCCCGACTACAGTCAATAAAATGACAGCAGTACCATTCATAGCCCAGGCAAGGAAGTAACCCAAAAGCTTAATGGCTGAATTAGGAAGAACTGCTAAAAGAATCACACCAATCAATGAAATGGTGGAAGAGACAGCAGCACCAAGATACAATTGACCTGATTTACGAGCAATAACGACAGCGAGAGCACAGAAACAAGCAGAGGCACAGCCACTAGGCACTTGAAGCAAAATGGATTCTTGGCCCTAATATATATAAAAAAAAAAAAAAAAGGTGAATGTATGAACCAAAGCAAAGACATGCAACTTACGCTAAAACCAAGACTGTTGACAATCAATGTACTAAATACTACAAGACCACCTGTATGAAGATTGTTACAGAATGTAGAAAGACAAACAAGCCAGAGACGAGGTTCTAGAATAGCTTCCCAAATATGAGACATCTTGACTTCATAGACACGGACTACAGCATTGTCGCGGGTTCTTTCTTTAACAATCTCTTTCTCTTCTTCTGTCAGTCGAAACATAAAGTGGTTAGGACTATCAGGCAAAAAGAAAAAGACGAGAACACCAAAGAGAACAGTGAGTGCGCCCCAGATAATATAGGGCCATCTCCATGATGAAATGCCATTTGCGTTATTAATAAAAGAGATACCATAAGCACAGGCTGCACCAACCATTGTACCTGCACCATTACTATTGAATATAAATATACATGTTATCATATATCAATTTGAAGTGTACCTTAACCAAAGAAAACCATAAGCAGCAGATTGTTCTGATCTTCGATAGACAGTATTGATAATGATCAATAGACAAGGATAACAGCCTGCTTCAAATAGACCTAACAATGTTCTTAGGACGGCTAATTGAGCAAAGTTATGACAGAGAGCAGTGCATGCCATGACAATGCCCCACACGACAAGCAATGATCCAAGGTATTTAGCAATAGGTATCTTTTGAATCAAGTAATTATTTGGAAGTTGAAATGAAATGTAGCCCAAGTAGAAAAAAGAACCAAGCCAACTGTATTGACTACCAGTTAAGCCTGTGTCTTGAATGAGACCCAAGACAGCCGAGATACTGAGTGTAGATTTATCGACAAATTGAATAAAGACAATGGCACCAACAAACGGTAATAAAGTCAAGTTGATTTTTCGAACAAGACGTTTCTCGGCTTCACTCTTGATAAGTGGAGTTTGATGGACAGATCGGACATCATCATCGCTCAAGTCGCCTTTATTGCTGTAGACACTAACCGCCTTATCATCCACTAATATATCTTTATTAGGCATTGAATGTAATTGACATAAAAGAAAAGAGGGGGAGAGAAAGAAAACACGCTTGTATTTATACAAAACAACATCATCATCAATAAATCCGAGGATTATCCTTTTTAGAAAGTGGGTGAGAAGATATGAACTAGTTTCGCTTCTGTGAATATGTCTAGTTGAACTTTGATCAAGATGTGTTACAAACTACTATATGTAATGGCCCTATAAAAGGTAAATAATACGAATAGCATGAAACTGGCATTGTACTTCTCACGAATGAAATCGTATAATGTAATGGAATTTCCCTTCGTCTTTTGAGGTCCATTTTATAGGTGATTCATCCGAATCTCCTGTTGACAAGGCACTTGAAGTGCAAGAAAGTGGGGAAACATGCGTGTGAGAGAAAACGATGAAAAGCTTGGGAAGCGTCTTGATTGGTCGAGATAATGAACACAGTGCTTGGCTTTCTCAAATGTATGAAATTCAGTGACACAACGAAATGACATATTGTTAATACTACTTGAAGGACATTAAAGAAAAAGCTCTTCATCATTGTTCATATTAAATGCAAAAAAAAAGGTTACTCGCACAAAAGTTTAAATCTTTGTTATGTGTCGAAATGACGCGTGTAGATGACTAACCAATGATACATTTTCTTTTATAGATTCTCTATGTTCCAAACATTCTTTTTTTTTTTTTTGTTTCTTTAGATTAACAAAGTGAGTACAGTTCGAAAATGTGATTCTTAAACGAATGACTCGCTGAGAAAAAAAAAAAAAAAAGAGAGAGAAAGAGAGGCAGTAAAAGATCAAGCCACAATACATATTAAGCATGTATGCTGGAGAATTCAAATGACTAAGCAGCTTTATCGTGTACTTTTTTCTTATTTTCATGCAAAATCAATTTATTGACATTTCGCTTGCTGTAACGTGATTTGCGAGAGAGTGACATGTCAAGTACAAACTCATTTAAACGTGTATGCATGAATTTATCTTGCTTGACTATGTTGCATTTTCATTTTCATCGTCTTCTCCCTATTATCTTTCCCCCCCCTCTCTCTCTCTCTCTCTCTTTGTATACATACACATACATACACGCATATGCAATACGATAGAGTTGCATTAAAATTAGACCAATCTTAATTTTATAAACACAATTTACTGCTACTGCTTTCATGCACACACTATGTGATAATGATAAAGTATGTATGTCTAAAGCAGTTATCGTATGATAATCCTGTTGTTTACAGATCAACAAACATTTATAAATAATGTATGATTTTGTGTAACTCTTTGCATACGATAAATTTAGATGTTATCCCATAAATAGTATTGATTGTTGTACAACAATTTATCCTAGTGTAACGAGTCAACAAAGAAAAGAAAAAAAGTGAATTGTGTAATGATTTGATTATTTATTAGAAGAAAAAAAAAAAGAAGCAGGGAATTACTTGTAGACAAGGAAACAAGGACGATAGAATAGGATTATATGATTGTGTATATATAAGTTTTTTTTTGGGTTGATGTGTACATATTTTCTATCCTGATTATTTGTTAAACAGAAGTTTTTTTTTTCGAGAGTACAGATTAGAGCATGTAAGCCAAAGCAGCAACACCAGCAAGAGAGACAATGACCTTGGTAGTCAAACCAGGAGCCATAGCAGCAACATCGCTTGTACCTTTGAAGATGGAAGGAGAAGAAGAGGATGAAGCACCAGTAGCAGAAGCGGACTTCACGACGGAAGCAGAGGCGACGGGTAAAACGTTGATAGGGACGTCAAGGTGAGTGTTGGTACGGGAATCGAAAAACACGACATTGTATGCACCGGGGGTAATGGTGGTAGGAATGTTGTAATTGACAGAATGTTCGTAATAAGTAACATTACCGTTCTGTTTAGCACTGGCACTTGTCTTGGAGGTATCAACAGAAGAGGCAATGGTGTAACTGACATTGCTGGAGGCAACAGAAGTAAGAGAGATAGAAAGCGCAATGTCTATGATAGATTAGAAATTGTAAACAGGATTACTTGTTTCTTACCTGATACGACATTTTCGAAAAGTTGAATAGTACAAGGTAAGACTTGGCCTGCAACATAAGGACCATTGGAGACAGGGCTACTCACATTGTAGTTTTGCATAGGAGCAGTCAATTGTGCAGCAACGCTTGTAAGGGCCAAAGCAATACCAGAAACAGCAGCAAAGAATTTCATTTTTTTTGTTTGTATGTATAAAGAAAAAGAAAAGAAAGGGAAAATGGGAAAAAAAAGAACAATTTATCAAGGTAAGAAGGGGTTTTAAATAGCCACAAACATTGCAATGCTTTTTTCTCCTTATTAAAGTTCATGTGGGACAAAAAAAAAGAGTTCAAGGCTTTTGTTTTTTTCTTTTGGCTTTATTTACTATTATCATTGTGTGTATAAAAAATAAAAAGAGGAATAAAAAGGAGATGCCATCTAATTTAAGATACTTCCTAAAACAGCCGCAATTGTTACCGAAAGCAAAACACTACCTAGATCAGCAACGATTTGAGCACTACCGCTTACGGGAGAGGAGCCACTGCTAGTGGCAGGAGGAATGATTGATCCACTGGGCTTAGCTACAACACTACTAGCAGCCACAGGAACATTGGGTGCAGATGAACGAGGAGGAATAGCAGCAGTAGAAGAAGAATTTGACCATGCTACAACAGCAGAAGAAGAAGGAGTTGCTACGGATGCGGATACTAAAGAGGGAAATCATCAGTTAGGGGGGTCTGTATAAACATTAAAAAAAGATCTAGAATTACCTCCAGAAACTGACATACTGGTTCCTGATACAGATGGAATAGCACCAGAAGAGATAGCAGAAGCAATTGCGCTAGAAGTAGAAGCAGCTCGAATAGTATCTGTGGTTGTAGAGGCAATAGCCTCAGATACTTCACTAATAGCAGCAGAAACTGCATCAGTTATAGATTCAGTGCTAACAGCAGAAGCAGCAACAGAGGTCATTGCTTTTTCGCTTGCACTTGTGGTAGCCATAGCGTCTTCAGAAGCAGCGGCGGTAGGAGTAGTAGCATCAGCAGTAGCAGTTGCATCAGCAGTAGCACCTGCCGAACCAGTAATGTAATTGTTAACTTCAGTACCAGTCAAAAGCGTTTTCCACCAGTAAATGTCAGTAACAGCAGCAGGCGCATCAGTGGCAGCAACAGTAGCAGCAGCAGCAGCGCTGTTATCTATATCAAATGAGAACGAATCAATATCATTCTATGACAAGCATATAATTTACCTTCTTGAGCGACAACCAATTGTTGGAAGGCAAGAACAGTAACAAAAGATAAGGTAATGGAGGACTTCATGCTATATAAAAACTGTATGGATATAGAGAAAGAAAAAAAGAGGAAGATCCAGGTTGAAGTAAGTCTATTTATATTGATTGATCTCCTATATGTCTATGTTTGTGTGTGTGTATCTTTTTTCTTCCCCCTTTCAAAAGGGATGCAGGGATCTACACACAACAACACAATTCGATGAAATTTGATTGTCAGGGATAATTTAATACAGGAAATTGATTATTTGAAACGAATTGTTTATTTTGAATGCTTATTTACACATTGACAGATTGTACAAGGAATATAATTAAAATAAAGCTTTTCTTTCACTGCCAGTGCATCATTTGAACAATAAGTCAAAATAATATAAGTAATAAAAAACGCCCTCAGCACCAACGATGATCATTAAGAAAAAAAATATTATTTAGATGCAACGATGATGATGATAACTTAGATGAGGAGCTTTTCAATTTGAGTCTTGATGTTCAAAATTTGAGGCTTCAAGTCAGAAGCTTCGTTGGTGGTAATGGAAGCAGAGATAACGGAACGAGAAACACCACAAGCACGACCCAAGGCAGTCTTGGAAGGAACAAAGACGTAAGGAACGTTCTTGTCTTCACACAAAAGAGGAAGGTGAAGGAGGATTTCCAAAGGTTCAGTATCAGCTAAAAAAAGTCAGTATCGCTTCCTCTTGTGTGTGTGTCTCTCTCTCTAACTTACCAGCCATGATAATGAATTCGGAAATACCTCTGTTAAGGGTCTTGGTGGCTTCGTTAGCACCCTTCTTGAGTTGCTTGTAATGAGAAGCTTGTTGAACTAAGTCAAGAATGGTGCTGGTCAAAGCAGCGTCAGCGAGAGGGAAAGCCTTAGGGTTAACAGCAGCAGACTATATTATAAATATTAGTAAATTGCAGTCCTTTCTTGCTTTTCTTCTTCTTTCAACTTACCATTATATTTGTATGAAAGAACAACAATGAAAAAAAATTTTCAAACCAAAAAGCTTTATTTTAATTACTCCGTATCAAAATTGTTTCTGTGGCTTGTTCGAAAGTCCATCGAAGTCTAAAGAAAACAAGTCATATTAGGTAATGAAAAGAGGGGCAGTGCTGTGTTACTCTTTAGAAGGTAGACATATTTAACTGTTTGGTTGTTTGACTACAAGAAAATGAGCTTAGCGCGTTTTATTGTTTGTCAAAGTAAAATGCGTATATTAAAAATTACTCCTTATCTGCCTATTATAACAAAAGCATGTTAATGATAATAGTAACGATGATAGGATACAAGCTATTATGCATTCTATCAGTTTTTGATTATTATATGCATTTATGGCGGCAATCGTTTAATTAAGGGAAAGAAGAGAAACAATGAGCTATTATTATGGAGAGGGAGATCAGAATATTGTAATAATTAAGTTGGATAAAAAACCGATAGTTATCTTGTAGTTTAGCAGTAACAACTGGCCTGATGCGAGATTTAAGAAGGGCTAGACGCTATAGCTAAATCTAGTCTGAATCAAATGAGGTATGCTTAAAGGATGAGAGGGGGTGTGATTAATGATGAAGGTGTAAAGTATTAACACTGACTTACATAGCCCAGCTAAAAATCTACCGCCATTTTGAAGTCTAGATCAAACAAGTTTTATCTCTCAAAAAAAATGATGTAATAGTGTTCAATGGAAGGAGTATGCGAACCAAAAGAGAGGGAGCATAAATGTAAATTATTTTCTAGGGACAGGATTTATAGCTCCGTAGAGTGTCCGTAAAGGAGAGAAAAGGATCGAGGCTGTAAATACGATTGGAAAGAAAAGAAAAATTATCAAGTAGAGGGTGGCAAAGTCAAAAAATAAAGGAAAAAAATCAGATCAACTAATAGTGTAACATATTCTGTTGATCAAAAAAGCTATAAAGTAAGAACAGCGCTCAAGAACGGCTAAAAAGAGCAATCCCTAACTCTCAATGGGTACCTTTCATATAACAAAAATAACTCTCTTTTGCTCCGAATACCTACGCATGGTAGATAAAGGATTAATATAACCAAGGTTGAATCTCAAATAAATTAATGGCATAAACACTCTTTCCTCTAAAAAACAGGGAATTTAACTTATATAGTTCTTCCAGAAATTGCTGTCGCGCCAAGATATCGCATTTTGTATATTTTGCACTATAATTTTTCAACGTTTGCGACATTACTTCTTGGAAACACTGTACACTGACCGAAATAAGAATTAGCTCTGATTTTTGCCATTCGACCTCCGCAACAAAGGTATCATTATCCAAGAGCTCTTTAATATGCCAAGATGATACCTAAACGCGCTCAGTTTTTTGTTGATGATCTGTTGGAATGTTCATTTTAAGATAATATAAACAGAAAGGAATCAGTACTTGGTGGTACAGTCTTTGGCGTCAATCACAGCTTGGCCTTAGTTGATCAAATTGTGCAATAGTGTGAATACAATGGGAAGATGGTATAATACAAAGAAAAACAAACTAATAATCCACTCCTTGGTCATTATTCTTTGTTATTCCTCAAAACAAGGGTTGATCAAACTTGAGTCTTAATGAATGCCTTTGCACAACCATACCAGTAGCATTACGTCTATTGATACAGACACATCAATGTTTCCTAGTCTACCATGATACATGGCTCTAGGGAGAAGTATTCAACTACCTCCTCATATCTGTGTAAGTATTTTACATAGAATGGTTAATATCTGTTACTAATTTATTTCTCTTTTATTCCCCTTCTATTTTCTGCTCTTTCTTACCTAATGTAATTTTTTTCAATAAAATGTAATTGTTACTAACAGAAGCTTGATTTGTTTTTCTCAGAAATCTAGGGAAAGAACACACGAGAGGAAGTTTTAGCTAGAAATAACAAAGCTACACACATTGAAATACCATAATTAATAGAGAAAAAACCGCACCTAGATTATAAATTTCAATCCGATACCTATTGAATAGCTCAATGTCATAAGAATTAGGTTAGTTCGACTTAAATTTAGTTCATCAGACTCGTAAGAGCCGCCAGCTTAATGGATCAAGTGCGTGTTAGCAAGTTATTATATTTAAATGAGTAGTTTAGTAGAACATTAATTATTTACACAATAAAGACAGCAGGCAAGGAAATGCTTTAGCAGTAAAAAAAAAGAAAACATTTTATACACATCCTTGTCTTTTTCTTAGCCATATAAAGGTAGTATAAGGTTTGTTTATACATGCATAAACACTCTAAATACTTTAAAATCATGTTTATTAGCATACATGGTACCTTTGGGGTCGATTTGGACCAGAAAAAGCGACTTGTAAAAAATGGCCATTTTCACCTCAAATCCAAAGGGTACCATTCATGAAAAAAGCTCGTTTGACAGCACTTGATCTTCTTTTTCTAAATGAAGTGCTAATGCTTGCCTGAACTCTTTGTTTCGAGCTAAGAATGGATTCGCTTTCCAAGAACCAGGTCCACGATCAGATGAGTCTTGATACTTGAATGAGAACCCTAAGAGGTCGTGGTTTGTCCACTCTGGTGACAAAAATTGTTGACTGATACTAGTGATCTGATGATGAGCACCTGAACTACAAAAAATATAATCCAAGATTCCTGAGTTGCTACCACTATGCCAAGTAATCTGCTTCTCATTCCCAAAAATATCAATGTAATAGTCATCCAGTAAATCCGTCCATTCAGGAGGTGCGCAAAGTAAAGTACCATCTAAACGGCGATCTTTATATTGATAGTTGAAATCTCCCATAATGAATATTGTGTTATGTGTATTGATAATCGTGTCCTTGACAATTGGGATATCCAGGAGCTCAGTATAGAGTGCTGACCGATTAGAATGAAGCGCTGAACGACCATAGATATTTAAAATTGTTGCTATAGATGCCATAGTAGACGACTGTTCCAAATCCCGAGTTAAGTGGATATCAGCCAATATGTATCGACCATTATCAATTCCTTCCGAGACAGGTGTAATTGTAAAGTGATGAGAGAGTGATATGATGCCGCAATGTTGAGTCCAAATGCTCGACTTGCAGTTAAAATGGGTGTTAAGTAAATCTATAATAGTAGTATCTGAAGCATGAGTTTCTTGTAGCACCAGGATGTCATATCCTAAAGTTCTGAGGTATCTAATGGGTGTGGCGATTTTAACTGTATAATGTTTAATATTCATAGTTAATGTTGAGGTTGAGGTGATTGTTGGCCTATCAAATCAGGCTGAAGCACGTTTGCCTTTACATTAACCTTTTCATTCAATCCGTCTTGTTGTGAGGCAGCTGAAGCTGCAGCTTGCCGTCGAGCAGCATTTTGAAAAAGAAGATCAAGTGCTGTCAAACGAGCTTTTTTCATGAATGGTACCCTTTGGATTTGAGGTGAAAATGGCCATTTTTTACAAGTCGCTTTTTCTGGTCCAAATCGACCCCAAAGGTACCATGTATGCTAATAAACATGATTTTAAAGTATTTAGAGTGTTTATGCATGTATAAACAAACCTTATACTACCTTTATATGGCTAAGAAAAAGACAAGGATGTCTTTCCGTTGTAGAGACAAGTCATGTAATATCAAGTTGCTTCTTCAAATAAAATCCTCTATTAAAGTACGGTTGATCCCATACATAAAAATAAGGCAACTCTTGCTTACCAAGAATAAAGTTATAGATTTGGCATAGACATACATTCATGCGAACTTCAAGTTCTTTAGAAAGTGCACTTGTATCAGACCATATGTGGTGCGGTGCGGATGTTTAAATCAACAAACAACATCGTGTCCTGTTTGTTTTGCAATTGACACTTCTTTTTTCCCCCTTTATTCTATTTTATGCCTCTTAGTCAACTAAAAATCAAGACCAACGTGGTCAAGAGGTAATAGTATACTTGTTCGGTTATGTAGGTTTAGTTTGCTCATGTCGCCCTAGAATTTACAAGGAACATCTCGGATACGCTAAAGAAGCCGAGATGCAACAAAAGCGTATTGACAAGCTTATTGCAGAAAATGCTGATGAAGCAGATATCAAGAAACAGGCAAGTACTAACCATGTTCCAAAATAATACCAATAACACCAGAAAAAAAAACAGAAAGAAGTTCTTGCAGAGACACATCAGATGATTCCTGATGTCAAAAAGAGATTAGCAAACGCTTATCAAGACTTACAAAATCAGTTGGTAACGTATTATCTGCTCCCTTTGTACAAAGACTTACAGGTTCATAGGAAAATGCTGAAAATGCTGACTTGGATGAATTTCAAGAAGCTCAAACAGTTATCTCTGAAATTGGAGAACATACCGCCTAAATAATAAATACCATTTAAAAAACTCTTTTTTTTTATATATATATATGTACGAAGTTTTCTTTTAAGATTATAAGTGTCCTTGAAGGATTTGCTCTATGCTACTATTAATGAATTCCTTCTTAAAACTCATGTCACAGCCAAAGATTTGGGATAATTGTTCACGAACTAAGACATACATTAGTATTTGATAAAAGCAACACTTCTTGCTTACCTTGTTTCTTTGTAATACTCATCAAATCTGCTGTCGCTAAAATATTTCTAATTTCATGCAAAATTTCATCATCTGCAGGGAAACCAGCAGGCATCATTGGTGGAACGGATACTTGACTCACGTTGCCCATGGGTATATCGTATTCAGCTGGCTGTTGGTTTATCATGTGTGAAGAAAAGGTGCTTACGTGATCAAAAGAAGAGTTGCGCTGGCCTTGGTTAAATGCTGGCGAGGGTGCTCCCATAGTATTAGGGTCAAACGACATAGGGTTATTGTACATGTTGGGACCCATCATGGGTTGAATTTGACTCATATAATCAGCACTGGCGTAGGACATAGGACGCATAGGCATGCCAGGTGGTGGTGTAGCCATCATACTGCGGTTGCCATAGTCACCCATAGGAATCATGTTGTTGCTTCCATATTCAGATCCAACAACAGAACCTGGGCCTGCTGTGTTGTAGGCATAAGATGATTGTCTAGTATTACGTCCTAGCTTCTCGCCAATCTTGGAATCACGATAATAATCAAAATCGCCGCCTGCTACAGAACCAGAGTATTGACTGCGAGCATCATATCCTGGAGGCACTATACCACCCTTGTTATAGCTAGAGTAAGTGTTACCAGTCATGCCTGTTTGTCCAGAGGCATGGGAACCCATTTCCCATAATTCTTGTTCATAAACACTCCATTTCTTCATAGGAATCATTTTTTCATCAAACTTTTCTTCGTCTGTCACAATAATCTTTCGTTGTTGATCACCCACAACCACACGTGTGTTACCCCAAGAGAAATCATCAAAGTGCCAGAAAGAATAGATGGGCAAAATAAAGGAAGTGAAAGGAAGCGAAAAGATGTAAAAGAACATCCAACCAATATGTTGCCATTGACGCTTGAGGATAAAAATAAGAATTTGAAGACCATAAGAACCAGCAATCATTGCAAGAGCAAGAACTGGAAGAGGACCTGATCCAGAAGCAATCACATAAATCAAATAGACCAAATAAGCAAAAGAAACTGGCAAGGTAATTGTACCAATCAAATCAGTCAACACAACAAAACGCATAGAGAAACAACAGAAGCCACAGAGGTCAGGCAACATGACAACTTCACACAAGTTGTGAATTGTAGAGTTAATCCAACGACGACGTTGAGAAAGAAGCACACGCCACTTGTCGGGGCGACTGTCTTACACATAGCATAAGGTGTGAATTTCATCTTGTATTGAGGAAAGTATTTCATCATTAAGGTAGTCAAGTAACGATCTTCACCAAGAGAAAGCAAGTTTTTCTTGTGTAATGTGTCAACATGATTTTCAGAATAGTCATGGACGACATGAGGTGAAATAATAAGTGGTTCATTCTTGACGGGTGTACGAATGCGGTACATACAGAAACAACCAGGCAAACAAGTAACTGAGCCAAACAGAGATTCAAAAGCCTTGGACAAATAGTGAGAGATATAGTATTCGTAAACTTGAATCATAGTAGTCCATGATTGATTTTCATTTGCTAAAGCTGTTTCACCACAAATAGCAATAACACGACCATCATGAAGCATAGAAGAAATCAAATAATTGAGCGAGTAATCCATTACTTCTGTATCGGAATCCACCATGAGAATGTATTCATAAAAGCTGGGGTTTACACCAATCACATTCTTGATTTGATGGTACATTTCAAGTTCCAAAGGTGTCATTTCAGAGTCAAAATGAACACGGTTCAAAAAGTTCATCAAAATCATTTGAGAATCACGCTTACCACGGTTACCAGGTTTGGCTCTTTCAGAAGCTTTACCGACCTTGGCAACTACGATATAGGGAACAACATGGCCTTCGCATTCATACAGACCAGAATAGACTTTACCATAGTTGAGTTGTTTAGAACCTTCGCCAATTGACTTGAACATGAGAGGTTCAGGATCGATTTTGGTGTCATAACCAAGAATATCAAGCACAATACGAGGAGTGGGGCGGTCGTTACCACTACCCATGACCATACCATCAGCAATCAAAAAGAGTAATTTACGCTTGTCGTCGTATTTAAGTGTAGTGAGAGAGTCAATGGTTCTTCTTAAAGACTGTTCATCTTCCGTATAACAGGGAACCTGACAGATGACAAACTTATCATGATCTTCAGGTGTAGGAGCACTACCAAATTGCAAAGCGGCCAAAAACTTGACTACAGTAACACTCACCATGAAACAAGCCAAGACAAGCAAGAGATAGTTGGTAAACATACAACGGGCTGTCTTTCGTTCATCAACTTGACCAATCATAAAGTAATTGTCCAGACAAGCCATGTTCATATCTTGTTCTTCACTTGTCATTTTGTTTTTGTATGTGTTCCATGCTTCAGTAGCATCTGTTCCTCTATAGTTGTTGAAGAAATCGGTGACTACTTCGTTCAAAAAGCTGTATTCTGCATTAGTGCTACCATAAATAGAAACTGTATTGGTGTAATCTTGAATGTCATATACTTTGCCATTTATAGCCAACACATTACGGCCCCAACCATCAGCATCAGCCTTCAAATCGGATATCAGATGCACAAGAGAACCCTTTCTGTAGTCTTGAATCTTTGGCAAGAATGTTTGCCAGTACCAGTAGGCATTTGACATGTCTGTCAAGGTAGAAATAGCCAATTGATCACCAGAGTAATGAACAAAGGAAGATTGAGGAATGACCGTTGTATTAGCAATCAACTTGACAGTGGAGGTGGTAACAAGTCCAGAACAAGCAACAGTCAATGGAGGAGGAATAGAAGAAGAAACATCATAACCAGCCAATGTAGTCATTTCGTCTTCAGTAGCAGTGTAGCCAGAAGAACCATGCTTGGACTTTGCAAATTTGGTCATATCATATACATTACCACGAATACTCATGTAATTGTCATTCTCAACATTATGAGCAGAAACATCGCTTGTAGAGTACATGTATTTAGTACCAGGACATACAACTTCACCAAGACCAACAATCAAGAACAATACAATAGCAGAGAGGAAGGCAATAACCATACAAATAGTGACTTTTTCACGCCAGGCCATTTGAATATCAGAACGCTTCATCTTACCAATCCAACTGAGTAAGAATGAAGGAATCCAGAATGTACAGAGCCAGACAAAGCGAACCCACCATCGACGAGTAGCAGTAATAGGCACTTCCTCAACATTTTCGAATTTGGGTGCTTGAATGTCTTCAATCATTTTACTCATATCCATATTAGGACCGAATCTATCATATCAATTATGAGTAAATTTATACATAAGATGAACAAACTTACCCCTCAGAGAGACCGTTGATACCCCATTCAGATTCTTCACCCCATTGACTTCCATCGACTTCTCGCTTGTCTTCGCTATAATTAAAACTGATGTTGTCTTCGTAACCATGTCCACCAGGATGAGCTAAATGTTGACGCATTTCGTCATCACCGTAGTTGTAATTATCAGATAAGAGATATTGACCCTGTGCTGGATAACTTCCTGTCTGACTCATGCCTTTGGAATCAATATTACTAGCTTCAAAATCAGTTGCTTTTGTACGAGCTCTTTCTTCTTTTTCGGCCAAACGTAATCCATCTTCTAGCTCTTTCCAAATCTCATATTTCAGCCATACCATTTCATGACCCACAAAAACACTTGAAGCATTCCAGTTCATGATGGCTAAGGCACGTTCGATTTTTTCTTTATCTGAAAGCGAAGCATCCTGAAGTTGTAATGAAGCAATGAATGATTCGTATCGCATGAGGAATTCACCAAAAGTATAATAGTTTGCATATTCAAATTGACTACGCACAACCAAATCTGGAATCAAGAAGGCATGTATTTGCGATTTGACACGGCTATGATCATATTCAGGTGCTTGAATATCGTTAGGTCGAATGTGAATAACGTTATATATCTTAGTGTCTTGCATTGAAAAAGTGATATCTCGCAATGTGACATATAGTTGATCAAGCACAGTCATTTGTTGCATGTTTTCGTAAGCTTCTTCTGCTTGTTTGATTTGTTTAGCTAACTCTTCATCTTCTTTGCTGGCACCGCCAATTTCAGGTAAAGGAGGATTGTTGGCTGATTTGTCAGCATTGGGTCTACGCTTTGTTGTTCTTCTTCTCATGGAAGGACCACGCGTGGGTTTACTGGAAAGTTGTGCCTTGACAATAGTACGCATATCCTTGGGATGGGATTCAGTTGCCATCAAAGTACCTTCAAACAATGAAGACAAAAAGGCATTAGAGCTGCTGTCTCTTAACATGTTGACAAAATCAGGCGACAGATCGTCCAAATTTTTTTCTAAAAACATGTCGACAGAGTATTGAACTGTGCCAGAGTAATGGTTGATACCAAAAGCATAGGCATTGGCACCACGAGAAAGTGAAGCGTGGTTGGAGTATTGACGTTGTAAAGAAGCCAAAAGATTAGCATTACTAGCATCAGAGGCACCAGCTTGAAGCTTAGCTGTATCACGATCCATCAAGCCAACCATACCGCCCAACCCTAAAGAAGAAGACTTGTTGACTTCCT
This sequence comes from Gilbertella persicaria, assembly GCF_025201335.1. Taxonomy (NCBI): domain Eukaryota; kingdom Fungi; phylum Mucoromycota; class Mucoromycetes; order Mucorales; family Choanephoraceae; genus Gilbertella; species Gilbertella persicaria. The sequence goes on from NW_026252039.1 coordinate 38,810, forward strand.
TCTTGTTGCTAACGTCTTCAATCAATTGGTTCTTGTCTTTACCAAGCAACAGTTCTAAGCATCCAGAATTATCAGGAATCATAAGGGAAGGCAAAGGAACACCATCACGGGTCATGGTAGCATTCAAGCCATAATCATTGTTGAAGTGTTCATTGACCAAGAATTGGTGTATACGTTCATTAGCCAAGTTGACACAAAATTCTTGAAAGCTGTTTGTAGGGAAGTTTTGGAAACCAAATTGATCCATGATGCCAACAACATTAGCTGGTTCTTCTGCGCCAGAATAACAAATCTTTCGATTGATTGTTTCAACAATCCACAAAAACAAGACGTTATAGAGAGCTCGAGCAAGATCGTCACGTTGTTCAGCAGCTGTTTGAGGGTTCAAAAAGACAGTACAGACTTCTTTACCGATGAGCTTGAGTTTATAAGTCAAACATGTTTCTAATTTAGAAGGAGATACACCCAACATAACAGCAACAATATCCAAGACATCAGTATTCTTTACCACACAAGCTTCTTGTGCCAAAGTATCTGTGTTTTCGGTAAATTGCAAGTTACCAAGATGAAGGATGGCAGCAAGCAATTGGAAGATTTGAGTGACATTCTTGGCCTTGAATCCACATGCCTTCAGAGCACTTTTTAGTTCACTGAATTGAATCTCATCATTCCAATTGGGTGCCGTAATACATCCAGATTGAGCAAGATAATTAAAATACTCAGGCTTGAAATTGATGTGTAATGCAGTTCTTTCGTCAATGGTTGTTCCTGCCAAAAGAGAGTAAAAGACGTGGAATGTTCGTTCGTTGGGTGGTACTTGAGTGACGCGCGATTTGTCAAACTGATAGGTGAGTGTCTTTGTGCCCAGAATACGGCCCCGCTCATTAAATTGAATTTCTTGAAACATGCCAAACTTAGAAGCTGAAGCATTTTGTGTGGTACGAGCATGACCAAAGGCTTCAATGATAACAAGGGCGTTCTGGACTTGTGAGCTTAGTTTAGTTTCCTTTTTGTTATGTGTGGATAAATGTAGAAGTTCAGAAAGGAAATGTGTTCGAGTTGTGCTTTTACCAGACCCTGTGATGCCGCTTTTTTTTACAAGAGTAAGTAAACAACATGATTTTTTTTTTTTTTTTACCTCAAGACAATACTTTGATCTTCTCCTGTACGTCGCATATGAAAATAAACTCGGGTGGCTAATTCATAAATGTGTGGCTGCAAAAAGGGCTTTTGTTCAGACAAATCTTTGTATCCTGTTTGGGCGTATGATTGAAGTGTGGCATCGTTGAGGATTTCTAGTGGTTGGTAAGGGTTGATGACTACGAGATTTGAGTATCCCAACTGGGTATATGGTAGATTGCGCTTGTATCTATTTGCCAATAGATTGGAAATAGCTCCCTCTGTCGGCGGAGTACCACCAGAGTAGAGAGAGGCAAGGTCTGTACGTGACTCTTCTTGCATTATCTCTTGGTCAAAGAATGTCAATCAAGAGAAGAAAAGGAGAAAAAAGAGAGAAAGGAACCAAATTATTGATTTTTTTATTATTTTTTTTTAGATAATGTGTTGAGTGTGAATTTTTTTTTCTCTTTTACAAAAGCTATTTTTAAAACAATCACTCTTTCTGGGTTTTTCATGAACTCTTTCGCCAATCGCATTCAAAACATTATTTTTATTGACTGTTGCCATATATGAAGAAACAATACAATAAAGTAACAGCAGCTTCTTTATTGTAAAAAAAAAAACGAAAAAGAAAAAAGAAGGAGGGATTAATTTTGAATTATTAAATTAATTTGAAACGACCCATTCTCTCTTTTTTTTGCTCATTTACTGTCTTTTTTTTTCCTTTATTTCTCTTTTTGGATGATTACACAAAACTCAGATAAGTCTTCCGATAAATAGTTTATTCGTAAATAGAACAAGAAGACATTACAAGATCAAGTCAGGTATCTATGTGGAATCACAGCTTGTTTATTGGAGTCTACAATACATTGATTACCTGTACTCTTTATGTAGATCAAATGCTTGAAACAGTATAAAAGTGTTCGGATGTATAAAAGCTTAATGTTACGCAATCATAATTACTGTTGTAGCTGAAATCACTATACAGAGATCGCTCTCTTTGTACGCATGGTATAACAGTGACTTATTTACTGCAATTGGTAGAATTATGCTGTTTGCATTGATTTACTTTGCACATGTTGACAACTAGAATGATAACTAAAGTTTCATGCTTTGGTTGTAGTACTTCATCGACTGTCAAGGACAAGCAGGTAACACAAGTATTCTATCTAGTTGTGAAAAAGAAAAAAGAGATCATACAATTAAGCTTATTATGTATTCCATATAGCCAGTTAGTTCGTAATGAGCTCCTTGCATTGAATGGTTTCACAAAAAATCAAAAGGGAGGTTGTCTTGGCAACTGAAATTAATGCAGAAATGTCTTTTTTGTTGCTGTAAAACCACATCAGACGATTGAAACTCAGTAGGCGATCGTTGCTCGAAAGGAAAACGCGTCGACCATTTATTTTAATCTTTTAGCAAAACTTACATTAATATGCCTCTATGCAAAGTGCTTATGGTAAACCATACTTTATTTTCTGTTCTATGGTTAATAAAATATAGGTGGCAGAAAAGCCTTCTTTGGCTGAAGCCTTAAGTAAACTACTTGCACCAGGTGGTCAGGTACAGATAGCCATACTTTAAACCAGTTTGCAAACTAACCTGCTCTTACAAGTTTACTACTCATAAACACGCTACGTCTATTCACGAATGGAAAGATAATTTCCAAAACGAGCCAGCTGAATATCGCTTTACTTCAGTCACCGGCCATGTCTATGGTCTCGACTTTACAGAAAAGTATAATTCGTGGTCCATTGACCCCGTCAAGCTATTTGACGCTGAAACAATCAAACAGGAATCAAACCCTAAAATGAGATTAACTCAGCACTTACGGGCAGCTGCTAAAGGAGTAGATTATCTCGTACTTTGGCTTGATTGTGACCGAGAAGGAGAAAATATTTGTTTTGAAGTGATTGAGAATTGTTTGCCCTCCATGAATCATCCACAGAAAGGTGGGAAAATGTCTCATGTTTATCGAGCCAAGTTCTCAGGTAGGAACAAGAGAGAGAGATGATTGGCATGTTACTTAAGTTGTGAATACAGCCATCACAAAAGAAGATGTAAGAAAAGCCATGAAGAACTTGGGTAAACCCAACGAGAATGAAGCCAAAGGTAAATTGGATTGTCTGTTATTTTTTTATGCCAACACAATGTAGCTGTGGATGCTCGACAAGAGATTGATTTGAGGACTGGTGTGGCATTTACTCGCTTTCAGACTCGATTTTTTCAAGGAAAGTATGGTAATTTGGATTCTACTGTGATCAGTTATGGTCCTTGCCAGACACCCACTTTGTCGTTTTGTGTGGAACGTCATGACCGCATTCAAGGATTTCAGCCTGAGCCATTTTGGTCTGTCAGTGTAACGGTTCGTAAATCAGAGACACCTTTGAAATTATCTTGGTCAAGAGAAAGAGTTTTTGATCGGCAGGTGGGAACTATGTTTGTGAATATGGTGACAGATTCCAAATCAAAAGGAGCCAAGTAAGTGATTTCTTTGGTGAATCACGATTGACTTTGATATAGAGTCTTAAATATCAATATACAAAAGAAGTCAAAGCCTAGACCACATGCATTAAACACCGTAAGTCATTTATATGTAATAATTTGATAATCGTGTAAAAAAAAAATAGGTTGAAATGTTAAAGCATTGCTCTACTGGTCTCGGTATGAGTCCTAGTGAATGTGTATGTTATCTTTTATAGATGCAATCCTAACCAGTCTGTTAGATGAGTGTTGCTGAGCGATTGTATATGCAAGGATACATTTCATATCCTCGTACAGAAACATCCAAGTATCCAGACAACTTTGACTTAGATAGTGTTCTTCGCGAGCAATCCTCACATTCTGATTGGGGAAGCTACTGTACTGATCTCCTTAATAACAAATACGATAGACCTTCTGGAGGTACCGATAGCGGTGATCACCCTCCTATGTAAAGTACATTCTATATATTTCTACAAAACTAACTTGTCATAGTACACCTACACGCTTAGCTCATGAAGGTGAATTACCAGGAAATTCATGGAAATTATACGACTTTATTGTTCGTACATTTATCGGTTCACTCAGTTCAAATATGAAATACAATACAACAAGTGTTACTTTTGATATTGGAGGTGAAGTCTTTGAATGCAAAGGCACTAAAATGTTATCACCTGGCTTTACTTCTGTTATGCATTGGATTAGTACATCCGATGAATACATTCCTGATTTTAAGGAAGGAGAAGTGCTTGATGTTCTTGATGTAAATTTAGTCGAAGGCAAGACGAGTCCACCAGATTATTTAACTGAAGCCGAGCTCATTGGATTAATGGAACACCATGGCATTGGTACAGATGCTTCTATTCCTACACACATCAATAATATTTGTCAAAGAAACTATGTGCAAGTTTCTGGTGCTAAGCGTTATTTGATTCCTACAAACCTTGGTATTGTTCTTATTCATGGGTAAGACGACATATTTAGGTAAAATTGTATTTACTTTCTGTTAGTTACCGTAAGCAGAAACAAACAATACTGCAATAGATTCAATCTAATACTATACATACTTCTAGAAAAGATTGATCCAGAACTTTCACTGCCTACTATGCGTTCAGATATGGAACAGCAGTTAAGTTTGATTGCTTCTGGAAAGGCCTCCTACAACCAAGTCCTTGAGTATTTCCTCAAGATGTTTGAAAAAAAGTTTGTTTATTTCACAAACCAGGTATAGTAGAAAACTAAATTGAAATGAATCTCTTTTCAGGCTAACGCTTATAGATTGCAAATATGGATGAGCTGTTTGAAGCCACTTTCTCTCCATTGGCAGCAACCGGGAAACCATTATCCAAATGTGGTAAATGTAAAAGGTAAAGAGCCACATGCAAGTAAACAAACACATGTGCTGATATTTGTACTAGATATATGAAATATATTTCTTTGAAGCCAAACCGATTGCATTGTGCAACTTGTGATGAAACATATTCACTTCCTTTGAATGGCCATATTAAGCTTTACAAGGAACTTACTTGCGTATGTATTACACTCTTTCAGCTGTATTCTTAACTAGATGTAGCCTCTTGATGACTTTGAACTTGTGCTTTACTCTACTGGCTCAAAAGGAACTGGGTATCCCATTTGTCCATGTTGTTACAATAATCCTCCATTTGAGAACTTTCAAAAAGGTAGTTTCATGTCTAGTAATAGATGCTGACTTTTTTTTTTGTGATTAGGTATGGCTTGTAATCACTGCCCACATCCAACATGCACACATTCTATGGTCACAAATGCCATATGTCCTTGTCCTGAAAGTGATAATGAAAAAGACCCTTGTAAGGGTTCTTTGATTTTAGATGCTACATCAGCCCCTCGATGGAAACTAAGCTGTAATGAATGCAATGTTGTATCTTCCTTTGTAGACACTGTCAAAAGTAAGCAAGGGGGAGTTTTTTTTTGTTATATAACTTATATCTTTTACAGATGTTATCATACAAAAGGACGTATGTGAATGTGGCTCGGTCTTACTAAAAGTAGAGTTTCGTGAAAATCAAAATCGTGAACCACTATTAGGCTGCGTCATGTGTGATGATGAAATCGAGGGCTTGTTAGCAACAAGGTATTAAACAGTTAGTAAGAGTTTACTCTAATTTTTTTAGATTTGCAAAGAAGAATGTTCGAGCAAAGTTCAGAGGGTCCAGACGCAAAGGAAGAGGAGGAAAAAAGAAGTTTGATCCCAAGTTGCGCAAACTATATGCCGATATGCGATAACTTCAGTATGATGATAAACAATTAATCTTGGTTAATTCGCATTAAGCTATTAAAATCTTTTTTTTTTTCAAGTGATATTATGAGAATTAAAACACTTGTGTCTTGGGTATTTAAAGACAAATCGGAGTGCGCCTGTGAAAGAAATTAGAATAAAATCAAGTACTTACCAATAGGGATATGCTTGTCATATGTATCAGCTGTCAGGGATTTAAACATAAAAAAGCCCATATAACCAAACACAATAACCGTAGGGCCTATAAACGTCTAAGATTCGGGAGAGAGACGTATTTTTTACATAAGAAAATTTACATTTGAAGCTTCAACGAAGAAATAAGAACTACTCATGAAAACAGTATTGTTCTTGAACAAGCTACAAGATGCTAAATGTCTTCTCTTGATGGCATTTCTAGATAGAATTTTAGGTAAGATGTGCACTTTCATGCAGAAATTTTGTGTTGTAAAAAAACTATTGGTTGTTGTATCTCTCCTTTTTTTATGCAGGATAGATTTTTCTATTTCTCTTTTCTTTTTCTTTTTCTTTATATCAATATGATTTACAAGATATTCCTCTTAGCGCTTGCTACATGTATGCCTCTTGTCTTATGCGGCCACCCTGGAGAATTTGAGCAAAAGTAAAGCTAATTTGCATGTACGTTTAACTTATACTATTATTTAGACACATGTCAGAAAGTCACAACATTGAAATACAAGATGAAGTTGCATTCTTCAAGATACATGACCTTAATCAAGACGGTTTCTGGGACGAAGAAGAACTTAAGTCCATGTACGGTCTAGAAAGAGATATTGATCCAAATGCACAGCATATTAAGCTTATAATTGATCGTGTGTTCCAAGACATGGATTTAAACAGAGACCGTCTCATATCCCTAGATGAATATATCAATGCTAAACTACCTATGATCACCGAAAAGCAACAACGAGTAGAAGAGGAAGAAAAAAAGAAACAGAAGCCTATCAAAGCTCAACCAAAAGAGCCTGTGTTCAACCAAAATAAAGAATCTACGGGGACAATACCAAGCAAGTTTAGAGCTTAGAAGCTCTGATTAACTCTTTAAAGAATAGTTTTATCTGTTAAATAAGTATCAAATATATTAATTTTTTTTATCATTTAGCATATTTCCCGGCATCAGCATAGTTTGATACATGCTCCTGCCTCTTCTCTTGTACCACTATAATAATTAATTAAAAATGTATCTAAGCTTATCAGAGTGAAACATTTGCATGGTGAGATTTTTATTTGTCTTTTACGATGAGACTATCTGGTTTTCCAGCATATTCAGTCCAACTACCGTCATATACAGCTAGTTTACGAGCACCCACTCTCTCCAAAGCTAAGTACAATATAGAGGCAGTGATTCCGCTTCCTACAACAACAATAATGAAAATCCCTGTTTTATCAGATTGAGGTTTGACTTACCGCAACTGGTAATGACTTCTTTATCGAGATCAATACGTTTTGATTCAAACACTTGGCGCAATTTTTCATCATCCAACATGACACCATCGTGAACCACTTCATTAAACGCAACACTAATGGAACCTGGCATATGTCCAGAACTCAAACCGGCCCTAGGTTCTGGTGCTTCACCGGTGAAGCGAGCATAAGGACGTGCATCCAAAACTTGTGCGCCTGTTTGTCCCTGTTGAATACAGCGAGCATTTGCCAAAACGGCTTGATAATCTCGAACAAAATCCTTATTGAGTTTTGGGATGCGGTAGGTTTTGGGTTCTACAGGTTTTGGTGATCCTGTTTCGATAGGACCATCGCTTTTTTCCCATAAAGGCAAGCCTCCATTCAAAACAGAAATAGATTCATGACCAAATACCTATATCGTCATATTCTTTACATTTGTGCTTGCTATATATGTACATTTATATATCCATGTCGTACCTTAAATGTCCAATAGACGCGACATGCAGAAAAAACGCCTGCAGTATCATAAACCACAATATGATCATCTTCACTGATGCCCAAATTGCCTAAACAGTGATTAGAGGTAGCTATCAAGGTAACATTACGTACCAACAGCACTGGCAAAGACTTCTGGTGAAGGTAGCATATGTGGGAGGTCGCTTGAAGTGTCCTTGATAGTGTCTATGCCGAAAAATTGACTACCGATAATACGTTTCTGAAGGAACTCAGCAAATGGGTCACGGTTTGTATTCGGCATATGCCAAGAACCGTCCAAGATCTTGACAGAACCCAAAGCCGCCTTCAGTTCCTTGGGAGAAACCAAACTGCCAAATAGACGCTGTTGAATATCTGCACGTTTTATATTATTAACTAGCTTTAAAAAGGGGACAATACTAACTTTTTTTAATTGTAGGACACGCTTGTTTGAACATAAGGAATTAATAGAAAAAGCAGATGGAATCTTCCATATTTAGTCAACAACACACTTCTGATGACGTTGCATGAATAATATGAAAAGAAGTTTAAATTTCCTACTACGACTGCAGAGATCAGTAGTTATTTCCTGATTAGGACATGCCAATCTATTCAAGTAATGCAGTTTGGATATTAACCTACACACGCACTAAGTTCGTTTAGAGTGTATATAATAGGAATTTTTTATTTGGCAAGCAATACTATATAAAGCACCTTCTTCTTTTTCTTTTTTCTTTTTTGTTATACTTCATAAAATGAAAAACAATGAAGAACTCAAGTTGCCAGCTTCAAATGACAAAGCATCATTATCTGATGATGAATCTGTCAGAATAAACATAAATGATAGAAAAGAATCAGAAGATAAACTTTCATTTCAATCTCGAGATACCCTTGGTAAGGTTTTGACTTATGCGCATACGCTTTATAACTCTTAACATTAGATTCAGATCAACTTAATTATAATGAGAAAAAACCGGAGTTTTCATCTACTATATCAACTCATATCACTGTCAAAGTGCCTGGACAAGAAAGAATTACTATCATTGAAGATGTGCAATACTTTCGCAGTGCAGAAGAAGGCTCGCAACAACCATCTATTAATGCAGAAAAAAAATCTCATCCTAGGGTAGAGCAAATCAAAGATTCTAAGGTCTATCAATGGTTTGTAAAGCAGTGCAATTCTGCAGACAATCGCTATGCCTTCCAAATGAGTATTGGATTTATCATTGCTGCCATCTTTGTCGTTGTTTCACCTCTCTCAGACGTATTTGCGAATGCATTTTGGATTGGTAAAGAGAGCATATTAGTTTCTTCTATAGACATAATCTCCTAATACAATTTATAGGCATTTCTGTTGTTACTGTGCTTGATAATACTGTTGGAGGTCTAGTCAACCTTAGTTTACAACGTTTACTTGGTACTATCATTGGTGGTGTATCGAGTATTGTAGTGATGACTATCACTCGTGCTATATTTCAGCCTTCTTGGGACCACAGAGCCATTATTCTTCTATGCTTTCTTATGTTTGTGCAGGTCTTCTTTATTGCAAAGATAAAAATAAAGCCTAATACGGCATACGCTGGTAGTATTGTATGTTTACTTATTGATCCGATATCATTATGTATATTAAATTGTTTAATTTACTATATAGGGCTTACTCACAACGGTTATTATTTTACTATCTGGGTACTCTGAATTAATACAAAATCGATTATCGTACACAGCTGAACTAGGTTCATGGAGAACACTAAACTTAATCATAGGCATTGTTATCTCGTTGTAAGTAGAATCAATGGAACATCAGATAAAGTATAAAACTAACTCTATTAGAATTGTCTCTGTATTTGTGTTCCCAGTCAAAGCAAGCAGTGTTATGCGAAAGAATTTGGGCAAAGCAATGGAAGATGCCGCTGATCTGTATCAGAAATCGTCCGAATTCTATCTGGACTTTAGCGGTAGCACAACAGCAGCTGTCAATGAGTCCTTGGCCTCTACGATTGACCGCCATCTACCAAATGAGGAAGAAAATCACAAGCTATCTGATATCATGGCCAGAACTTTTACAGCTCAACCTCCGGATTTGAAACCTGATCTACGAAGCCAAATTCGTCAGCAATTAGAAGAAAGTGATCAGTTCTGGAAGCATAGTTCAATTACCAGCGTTAGCAATGAGGCATTCTCCGTCTTGGCTAAACTACAAACGGAATCAACCCGTTTGCGTAATGTATCGAATGAATATTATATTCAGTCCATTTTTCGAATTTTTGGAGGAAAAGAACGATGTAAGCGTCATATGAGAAGAGCCAAGCGTTACAATGAGGCCATTGAAGCCATGAAGAGTATAGCCTGGCCTTTGGTTTCTTTCCGTTTACTTCAACCATTGGTAAGCTTAAACCAGACAACTCAGACAATGCGTGCGGATGGATCACCCAATCTAAATGATTCAACAGCTCTTCAGGAACGTATTACTCCGACAAAAGAAACATTGGAAAGTTTCAGTGATAGTTTACGAGTCATGTACAAATTAGGCCGTATATTGAAAGATTACAAAAGATCTCTTAGTGATTTCGCTGAAGACTGGGTTGAAATTGATCGAATGGTGACTAATGGAAACTTACATATCCAACGCGAACTGAAACAGACTGTGAAAGCAGGCATGTACTCTCATAATCTTGATGGTCTTAAACTTTTATCGTATTATGGTTTCTTGGTGAGGTGTTCTATGATCTGGGATGGCCTGAAAACCGTAGTTGAGAAACTGAGTCCTTTGAATGGAACATTAAGTAGAGCTTCAAGCATGGGAATGAACACACCGTTGCCTAACCGAGAAGTTTTACCTGTACCGGAGTGATAAGAAACCCGTTAATCTGTGTAAATTATTGGGATGTATCTAATATTGTTATTTACTGTCTATTTAAAATAAAAAAAGTTACATGTGCATATTGTAATATGCAGGTTTCAAGTCTTTGGGTGAACAATTTTCTAAGATTGTTCATGTGGTAATCTGCAACGAAATGATTGAACAGTTTCGTATTATGAATGTGATCTAAGAGATGCATTAAACAATCTTATGAAAAAATTGGTCAGTTGTTTAAACGAAAGCACTTTGACTAATTCAAAGAAGGGTAGTTCTCTTCGGTTTTGTCAACCAAAAAATGAGCTTTATAGCATCGTTGAGCAGGTTTTGAGAATGTGTAGGACTTTAGTTATTAAAGGATTTTCTTAGAGTTTGTCGAGGAATCTCAAGTTAAACTTTGAAAATTTTAGCTACAAAGTAAACATATTACACTTTTACATGATTAATCATGCAGGGAAAAACATGCATGCAATGATTTCCACTTAAACTATTAATTTCAATCCGATACCTATTGAATAGCTCAATGTCATAAGAATTAGGTTAGTTCGACTTAAATTTAGTTCATCAGACTCGTAAGAGTCGCCAGCTTAATGGATCAAGTGCGTGTTAGCAAGTTATTATATTTAAATGAGTAGTTTAGTAGAACATTAATTATTTACACAATAAAGACAGCAGGCAAGGAAATGCTTTAGCAGTAAAAAAAAAAGAAAACATTTTATACACATCCTTGTCTTTTTCTTAGCCATATAAAGGTAGTATAAGGTTTGTTTATACATGCATAAACACTCTAAATACTTTAAAATCATGTTTATTAGCATACATGGTACCTTTGGGGTCGATTTGGACCAGAAAAAGCGACTTGTAAAAAATGGCCATTTTCACCTCAAATCCAAAGGGTACCATTCATGAAAAAAGCTCGTTTGACAGCACTTGATCTTCTTTTTACAGCTACATGACGAAAAATAGAGCTATCAATGAGTTTAAATACTCAAAACGAGCGTAAAAATTTCCAGTTTTTGACTAATGTATTCACTTACCAATTGTACTATGAGAATGATACAATAGGAGCCAAAAACCTTGTAAAAATTTCTGCGTATTTGCTTGATATTTCACCAGCAAAGTTGCTATGCCTCTTATATTATTGAATTCAGGAGACTGATGTCTACAACTTTTGTCACTATACCTAAGTCAGATAACCGCGTCTTTATGTAGTTCTCAGCAAAAGCTCCATTTTTTTTTTTTTTTAATGATTTTATTTGCCGCACGTATTAGTGGTCTCGAGAGGGACCCACTAAAAGAGGTGCTCGACAATTATTTATTATAAGAGGATTAAAAGAAACAAAAAGGGTACTACAATTTCAAAAAAAAAAAAGAAATCAAGAAAAAAAAAGAGCAGCTACTGCGAGAAAAGACCTCTCAAGATGAAAGGTCATTTTCAACAGCTATACGCTTAATTTGATAGCGAGTGCTATGAAGAACAGAGAGATAATGGAATGGTTGGTTCTGCATGGTATGGGTCCAATGGGCCTTCCAGATTTCAGAGAGACCGATCAAGGTTACCATGGCTACTGAAAGAGGACAGTTGGTTTGAGACCGAATCCGAGAAAAATTGAAAGATGCAAGTGCATCAGAGACTAGATCCAGAGAGGTGCCTGGCCATAGAAATTCCCTGATCAAGGCATCCCAGAACGGAAATTTTTGGGGGCAGCGAAAGAAGAAATGGTACACAGTCTCCTGATCACCACACAAAATGCAGGCAGCAGTAGGGAAGCGAGCAGGAAAAATCTTGGATAGAAATAAGCGAGTGGGAATCTTGCGAGTCAGAAATCGATACATCACATTTCTCTGCAATGTTGTGATAGGTATACACCAAAAGTACTTCCAAGCAGCAGAAGAAACTTCTTGCCGGGCAATGATATCAGACAAGTCAGCTTGCGTGATGACCTTACGGAAAGTATAGTCACCATTCTTGAGGGCAATGAAATTTTCATTGTCAAAAGGCAGTTTCAACATACGCACAAAAGAAAAGAAACCAAGAGACCGCTGGATTGCAGGAATATGCACAGGATTGTATAAGTCTAATGAAGTACGAACAAGGCATTGACCAAAGAATGGCTCCAGTTGACAATGATTTTGATTCACTGCTTGAATATATTTTCTGACACTACGACGGATATCCAGGGGAAAGGAAGAAACTGGTATTGGTGCCAAATAGTGACCCTGTGGATGGTACTCATATAGATAGGAAACTGCTACTGTGCGTAGTTTGAGAGGCAAATCAAAGGTGTCAGATGGCAAAACAATTGAGCGTAATGGCAGTAGAAGGCATTCGATAGGGTTTGGCATGTATGAGTATTGTTTCCTAGGAATAGCATCCATTGTCTGGCAGCACATTGTGACAGTGTTACTTGCCAATTGCCTGAGTTGGCCTGGGCGAGAACGAGGAAAGAGCAGACCCAAGAGCAGATGTTCAGTCTGAAGCAAAGCACGGGTATGTGCTGCTAGAAAGTCTTGTATCAGAGAACGTTCAGCTTGAGGACACAAAAAAGGATGAAGCCAATGGTAATACAGTGATTTCTGCTGAGAAAACAAGTCAAGAATGCCAAGGCCACCATGCCACTTTGGTGCAGTCATCGTTTAAAAGCTCCATTTTTATTGCAGTAGAAAGAAGAACTGGAGCTGCCTTCCATCTCAATCTCCGCATATAGCCCTTTGCTATGTCCCTTGTTCGTTTGCTTCCCACAGTTGCATTACAGAATGCATACATTTCTATTTTTCTATGCTCTTTAGCACTAAAATCTGAGCTAGATGCTTTATAAAGATCTAGCTCTAACGTACTTTACATGATATCTAGAGTAAAAATGCTCAAAACACAGCTTAAACATGCCAATCTTTGATGGTCTATTGCTTGACAACCAGACTATCAAAATAGCCGGTTTTCTCATTTAAAACATGTTCTTTTGAGTTCAAGAATCGAATGGTACTATTAGTTTGGCTTCTAGGTGAAATTTATTTTTTGATCAATGGAGGATCCACGGAGGTTCGTGAAGATAAAAACAAAAGTTCATCAAATGTAATGAATCTGTTCATGCTCTCTCTACAAAGCTCAACATTGTGAACAAAAGCTTCAATTACATCAATCAAATAGTTTTCTTCCATTATTTTTACTTGGATTGAATGATATGACTTGGGTTCAATTTATTATGTTTCTAGGTTCAAGTACGACTGTTGTGCCTTCAATGGTTTAAACAAAAGCGCTTTTAGTGTATATCTGTAAGCAAAGAAAATTGTGTGCAGTAACCCAAAATTGAAAAGGTTTAGTGCGATTGAAAAAGTGTTAAAGCGAGATAAACTTTTTATCTGGTAACAAATCAGCAGCCTTGAATTTATCAAAATAATTACAAGTATAACTATCCTACTGTGGCTTTGGTTCTCCTATGATACCTCAAAAAGAACATAAAAGCATATTCTTAACAGGCATGACTCGTAAAGGGGTGGAAAGGGAAAAATGATAACGTTTTGATATAAACTGTAATGCAGACAGACTTGGTCAAAACTGTGCTTCCAATAGTAAGTTGTATTCATTACCCGAATATTTGGAAAAAGAGCATCCTTGTCAAGCTGAGAATGATTGAGTCTGATGCTTGTGTTCCGCCAAGCATGTCACTTGGGCTCATTACAGATGAATGAAAACGACAATGATTTGGTACTACATGCCTGGATTTATATCGAAGCTGAAAGAATACAATAGAGTTGGTATATTAAAAGCACAGTGTTATCGTGCCAAGTACTACCATGATGAATAAGCATTCAAATACCATATTGCTTCTTTAAACCTCATCAGAGACTGTCCTTGTCTATTTGAACAATAAGCAGTTTGCCTCGTCATCTTTCAAATAAACACAAATTAATTTGTATTTATAAGCATCCAGGAACTTCTTTATTAGGAAGAATTACGAGAATAATCAAAGGTCAGCATATTTCACCTGACTAAAGAGAAAAAGGGAATAGCCCCAATTAAAATCTTGAATATATATTCAACAGGAAAGAAACACTTTCTATAAACGCGTGTTTTTTTGTATTTCGAGTATCAATAATTTAGATTTCGAAATGACGTAGAGTTGCTTTTTTGGGGCGAATAAAAAAAGAGAGAGAGGCTTTTTTCTGTATTCCTACTTTTTCTTTCTTTTATTTTATTTTTTTAGCTTTTCTCTTTCTGTGTGTTTTCATTAAAAAGAAAATTAAAGAAGACAAGGAAGAACTTATTTTATTCTTATTAAAAACCCCCTCCCTCTTTTTTTCCCTATCATAAAGATTATGAACATAAATGAACAAAGCGAGCAGAAAGAAGACCTCCACCATCCACCATCAGAAACACTCTCATCCCAAATGAATATTGGCAGTGAACTGACAGCTATTCTCTCTTCGACCTTTCAATATGTTGGCATGGAGTTTATCGATATGCTTTTAAAGGAAATTACAATACAAACAAAGGTACACTCGACCCTTTTGTTGCAGTTATTATCTCTCGAAGAATATAGAGAATTATGCAGCATATACAAATCAGACGAGCAGAAGAAACTGAATATTATCTCATGCTCACAAAGTTCTTCCAGCTCTCCTGAAATTAGATACCCTTCTTGCGGTAACAGCGACAATACCTCGTCTCCTCAACATCCAACTTCCTCTGTTGCCATGGATTCAACACCCGATCAACTCCAAGATCAATTTTTATTGATCAGGTCTTGCTTTTCAAATCAAGCGAGCATGAAATCCAGGTAAGCGACATTGCATGCCTTTTTTTCCTGGGATGTATACTTATTTCAATTTTAGCTTGACAAACACAATTATTCCTCTGTTGTACCTAAACTCAGCTTCGCCTTATATCAAAACACTATTGAATGACCATGTAATTTCCCTCTTGAACCAACATACAGACACTGAACAGCAAGAAGTCGAAAGAGGTATTTACCCTTCTTATCAGCATTTTGTTGGGTTAAAGCTTGATTCAAATCGAGATAAAAACGATACTATCAAAGGCATCTTGTGTGTTACAGATAGTGTTGTGATTGAATCTTCGAGAATGAACACAATCACAACGATACTGAATTTTATGCAGACAAGGTGTATCAATGAGCTAAGCCAATTGAGAAAGCAAGAACAGTTGATTAGTGCTAGAGATTTGGCTCTTCTCGATGCTGAAAATAAGCTCAAGTTCTTGGCTGATATGAGCCATGAAATCAGGTAATGTTATTTGATTTTCTCTCTCTGTTTGTCATTGACTTGTCTATAATAGAACACCTATGAATGCTGTCATTGCACTTACGGATCTTTTATTACAAGAACGATCTACTTTAAATATTGAACAAATTGAACACTTGGAAGTGATTCAAACCAGTGGTAGCCATTTGCTAACAGTAAGTTAAAAAAAGAGAAAGTACGAGTATACTCAAAATCATAGATCATCAACGATATCCTCGACATTTCAAAATTAAATCATGATCCTAAATTTAAACTTGAAAGCAGACGATTTAGCTTGAGAAAATGCTTAAAAGGTAAGACTCCAAAAAAAAAAATTACCTCCCCCTGCTAATCACATCCATCAAGATACCTTGAATATGGCTAGACATCAAGCATCCATGAGTCAGCAAAACAAAGTAGTTTATGTACTTGAATGTCCTCCGGATAAAGACGATAATGTACCCCTTCCTCAACTTATATCTCAATTGGAAAACAGTGGTGTCTTGTTGAGACCTCTGCTTCACAAGAAGGGTAAAACTGTCCTGCCTGTGATTTGGAAAATTGACCCCGATGTACCTGACCATCTTTTTGGGGATACCATGCGTTTGACACAAATTATGCTTAACCTGTGCTCAAATGCAGTCAAGTTTACAAAACAAGGTGGTATTCACATCCGTATCAAACGCTCAACACCAACTCCTTTACGCACACCTTCTGCTAGACTATCAGATAAGCGCATGACGTTCAAAGAACGCTATGATGCAAAAATTGAGACTATTTGGAACCAAGCAATGCAAGACAAAAGAGACCGTAGTAATAGCTATAATCCTTTACCAAGTACAGAAGAAGAGGTGATGCCGAATGATTATTTTGGAGAAAAGTCAATATTGGAAATCTCTGTTACAGACACAGGCATTGGCATTCCTGCAGATCGTTTACCAAAACTATTCAAGTCTTTCTCTCAAATAGATATCTCTACAGCAAGAAGATATGGTGGCACAGGTCTAGGCCTTGCCATTTCAAGCACACTCGTCAATCGAATGGGTGGTTGTGTCTGGGTTGAATCAGAAGAAGGTGTGGGTTCAAGATTTGCTTTGACTTTACCCATGACAGTAGCTCCTCGGGGTAGGAATCATAGCAGTGATAGTACACCACTTGGGTTTGCTGGATCACCTTCTTCTCCTGGCTCTACTGTTTCTGACAGTAGTAGCAGTGTTCATTCAGCTTTGGGAAATGCTACTTCCAATTCTGGAGGTACTAATGACATCATATCACCCTTATCATCTGCTTATTTTACCTTCTCTACACCCACAATTACAAGTGCAGGTAGTACAGCGAGTGGTAGTGGCTCAGGCTACTTTCCTGTTACAACGGCTCAACTTGCTTCACAACAACAACAACAACAACAACAGCACCAACAACGTCCTTTACTCTCTCGATCTACACAACAACAATACTTTGCTACTGAACCATTCAATCAACAACGTTCAGAACCCATCTCAATTCCTCAAATCATTGAAAACAGTACAAATGAACAATCATTTTCACCTATGGCTGAAGATGGACATCCTCTTAATCCCAATGTGAACATGACAACTAATTCAGGCATGGAGTCTGATACTTCTAAACGAATCAATGTCTCTGGAGGCAGTAATGTTGCTAGTAATAGTGGTGGGAATAATGCCAGAAAGAGTTATAATGACTTGTTATCACCAGCTACTCGGAACAATCGTGTGTCTATATCCAAGCAGCATTATCACAACAGAAAGCCCCAAACAAAAGAAGAAAACCTTGCTAAAGCACATCCTTTACGTATCTTGCTTGCAGAGGATAATATTTGTAAGTTGGTTTGCATATGGTAGACATGGTATTGACCAACTGTTATAGTGAATCAAAAGATTGCTATTAGTATCTTGAAACGACTAGGCTATATTGATGTGGCTATTGCTAACAATGGAAGCGAAGTATTGACTCTCATGAAATCCTCTGTCTTTGATGTTATATTTGTAAGTGACATATTAGACCATGAATCTCCCCCCCCCCTATTAACCAAAAATTAGATGGACTTGTATATGCCAGAAATGGATGGTCTTGAAGTGACTCGAGAAATCATTAAAGAAAGAACTCGACAAAAGCAATTAGTCAACCAAACGACCGAAAACACAACGCCATCTTCCTCATCAGACTCTGAAAGCTTGTTGAATAGCATAGACGTTTATATCATTGCATTGACAGCAT
Organism: Gilbertella persicaria; assembly: GCF_025201335.1. Classification (NCBI taxonomy): domain Eukaryota; kingdom Fungi; phylum Mucoromycota; class Mucoromycetes; order Mucorales; family Choanephoraceae; genus Gilbertella; species Gilbertella persicaria. The sequence continues at coordinate 56,920 of NW_026252039.1, forward strand.
CAGCATCCCGTGAAGATCGACAAATTTGCATTGATGCAGGCATGAATGACTTTATCAGTAAACCCTTTACCATGACAGAAATGAAATCAGCACTCAAAACGTGTGCCAACAAAAGAAAGAAACGAAGAAAATTGACCCAGAAGCAAATGGATATTGAAGATGATACGCCAGCTACTTCTTCTATTATTGAGGATATTGATGGACCGGCTATTACTTCAGACATAGCTCATCACTCTACAGATGATCCCATGATGGATGTTCAGACAGCAACAACACATACACTATAAGTCTCTATTTTTTATTTTTTTTATTTTTTATTTTTTTTGCATACCCAATCCTCACTTTTTATTTATATGTACATTCATATCTCTTTGTGTATATGCATTATCGTTTGTATCATCTTTCATTTGTTTTGTTGGTTTGTCTGATTGGCCTATTTTTTTGTTCTTTTTTTGTTCTCTTTACCTTAATAATATTCCCCCTTGTGTAAGACAGGAGATCTTATTGTTCCTCTCTTTTTTTTTTTGACAGTATGAACATTGGCGGCAATTAAAAATGTAAAGAAAATAGTCAAGTATTATTCTCCTTCTTTTCCCTTTAAACTATGAGTCATGAGCAAATCGTTATAAGAAAAGGTACCAGACCTATTTCGTGTTGTGTCTCATAAATATTTAGACATTATTGACTTGACTTGCGAGTTTTGTAAGATGCAGAACAATTAACATGGAGCTAAAGTCTTTTTTTTTTTTTTTTATAGTAGAAACATGGTTCCATCAGATCTTATATAAACGTAATATATATCCCAGAGCCATATTTGAGACACAAAAGAAGTTTCAAGTGCCTGTCAAGGTAGCGACACACCCAGATGTTCAAGAATATATTGCAAGTTTTGTTCAATCGTGCCATCCATTATTAGAAAAGGTAAATCGTTCTTTTATGCATCATTATTGATCTGCAAACAGGGTCTTGTCAAATTCATCTCTTTAACTGTGCTAAAGGACGATAATGTAGCAGAAGAGAAGTTCGTGTTTGAGATCAATTCCATATTGAACACTGTAGACATTCCCCTTGAGATCCTCCAAGAGAGTGAATCCATATATACCATGGGCGATCTTGAGCAGCATTTAAGAGCATGTTTGATCAAGTTGGGTTCTGTTGTGCAGGAATCAACAGACAATGACAGACGATTCGCATTATCTATCGAAACAGTACAAGATGGATATCCACAACAAGGTACAATCGATTGGATTCCTGCAGGCGAAAACCATCATCCTTGGGCCAAACTGATCCCATTAAAATCAGCACCTATGGACTTATTTCGCGTAATGTATTGATATCGAAGGCTATTTGTACTCATCTTTTATTAGTTTAATACTTTTGTTATGGAAGCATCTAATAACAATAGCAATAGAAAGGGTAAAGAACGTTGCCCATAATAGTATTTACACAAGGAAGAGAAGGGTGGTCATATGTATAAAAAAGAGAAGAGAGGGGGGGTATATAAATAAATAAAGTGCAACTTAGGATGTACCAGTACCCAAATAACTCCAAAAACCTCTTGATGTACCACGCATGAGTTCATGAATATGAAGTAAGTTACGAGACATCTCTTTGATACTCCAAAAGCCAATACGTTTTAAACGTCGATTGCGTTCTTGTTGGTCGCGTGTCAAATCTACAAAACCTTGACCGAGTTTTTCGCTCATTCTTTCTGCCAATGTAGAGTCATGTAGACTCCAGGAACCATCAAAGTTACTGAGATCCATGACGACACGAATCTTGATAGGCACAATGGACTTGTTGCGAGAAATGTAGCCTACAATGGGTCTTACCATAGCATTATTGAGATAGCTTAGCTCAGGCGTCTTGAGTGGGACAGACGCTTTTGTATCTTTAAATCTAAATTCCATGTCCATCACGAACTTTTTGGCCATGGAGTCTTCTTCCTTTTTCTTTTTCTCTTCGCGTTGACCACCGACAACAAGGATTTCTTCGCCTTTGCCTGCACCCAAGATCACAGGCTGTGATAGTTCAATGCTATCTGTAAGTTCATAGACAAGTCGACGCAAAAGTTCAGTAGAATCAGCTTCAACAGCTTCTTGAGGAATATAGATATCTGCATAAATGTCCACTGTGCCTGAGGTAATCCATCCAGGTGGACCTTCCACACCACGGTTAATATGATCAATATTGACACCATCAATTCTTAAGCGGGACTAATAGACTATTTAGAGGTACATAATCAGCATGTTTATCTCTCACCTTTCTTTTATAGCCTTGTTTCTTCATTTCATTGTCTGTCATCACACCAAATCGTGCTGTTTCGCCACCTACAAGAACACCGTTTGGGTCAGGCTTCTTGAAAGGGTAGTAATGATAAATATCATGGCTTCTAATACTCGGATTTTTAGAGTCAATGTGTCCAGATTGTTCCAACACACTTTTTTCTAATTGAGGCGTGTGTACGCTAAACAAGCACTTGTCAAATGAACCTGTAATAGAAGTAGCACAGAGTAAATCATAAAAAAGCCTAGAAGAAGTTCAGACAAAAAAAAGTGTTAATTTCATTCCTTACCATTGTTTACGGAATCGATCTAATTGAGCTTGGAATATAGAGACAGGGTAAGGTCTAAATCCATTTGGCTGATAAACAGTAACTAGCAAATCTTCTAGTGTCAATTTTTCTAGTTCAAAATCACCCGGTGTGTATTTGTGTCGAGCAGCAACTGGATCGTAAGGCACATCAGGATCCCAGCGAACATGTCGACGATCAACCACACCACGCACACCTTGTATATCAGCGCTCTGAACAAGACCTTTACCGTCCATCCAGCGCATGAGGCTTAGTGTGACGTCTACACGATCAATGACGAGATCACACCACATCCATTTTTTAAGTACTTCATTGTCTTTTTCATCTTCATCTAATTCAACACCTGCCAAAGGATCATCGTCTTTGTTGATATAGTCTACTTCTGTGCTCAAAAGAGCTGCATGACGTTCAAATTTCTCTTTTTCTGAGCGGGGCATTCTGTATATCTTGACATTGTTAAATCGAATTTTGCCGTCTTTCCAATTAGGCAAGATGGCCGAGTCAAAAATGACAGTCGCACCTGTTGCTGAAGTCAAGTATTTGCCAATGCGGTAAGCAATCCATTCTACATAAAGAAAGAGAGTTAAGCGCAGCTATCATCTTCATTCTTTACCTTGAAATTGAAGGGAATTGGCTAACCATAGAATTAAACTAACAAAACTTGTTGTGCCTACCAATAACCAAACAGTATGACCGAGAAATAGCCAGGAGAACAAAGCTGTTGCGTCATTAAGTGTCCACGGTCTAATTTGTCTCATAAGCGGATACTTGATACGGATCTTTAGTCTATCAAAAAATCCTCGGGCTTGGGCTAGTAGTTCTTCTTTACGAGGTGGTTGAGGCGTGGTGTGTAACATACGCATGGGTGGTTGTAGTTGAAGCCAGAGTTTGCTCATTTTCAATATTTTGTTTGTGTTGGATTGCTGAGGACATACTGCTACTTCGTGTCGACAGTTGACGTCGATGTTATAAGCCAGTACAGGTGCTAGTAAAAAGTTTTTGCGCTTGGGAATATGATGTAGTAACTTGCTGTTTGGTTTTGGTAGCGACTTTCTGAGCAGAGAAGATATGGACATGATGTGAAAACAAAAAATATATTTTTTTTCGAGATTGTGTTGACTTTTAAAATATGCCTACGCTGTGCAAAGAATTTTTTTTTTTACTTTGAAGATGATTGGTAGATCCGCCTCAATGCAGACGATATAGATTTATTGTGTAAATGCGGTAAAATTATTATTGCTTTGTCATGTTGAGAATAGAAAAGGCAGTACACTGTAGATTCACTTTGAGTTCATAGTCTTTCTTTGAATTAAATGACCCAATGAATTCATTAAAGAAATCCCATCTCTGTGATAAAGCTGTAGTTTCTACCTTTGACTCACCTAGGCTATTAATTTCAATCAAATAATTCAAGAAAATGAAGTAGTTCGGTCCATAAAGCGCACTTGACTCACCAGCTTAATGCGTCAAGCATGTTTTGATAAGAATAAACAATTTGGTAGCACATTACTTATTCACGCAACTATGACTCGACACTGTTAAATTCATCAAATAGACTTCCTCATAGACTTTAGAAAGTATACAGATATTGTATTCAATTAGTAAATTTATGAATGCTATCCTTTACACAACAACAAGAAAAAAGAATTCGTTTATTATAAACAATCTTCTGTTGAAGAAGATGCTTTGTTGGCTACGGCTGAATTGTTGCCTGTGCCAATGTCAAACATTATTTTGACAATCTCGTTCAAGAAGGCGCAAGTTTTGTAAATGTGATAAGTAAAATCAAGCAGTCAAATGCGTCCGCTGATGATATCGTTCTGAATACGTACTATCTTGGTCTTTTTGGACTTAGCTCACTCTGAAAATACGACTTGGAAAACACAATGGTTTTCCAAGTGTACCTAGGTACAGCACACATATCATAGCTAAGCTAAATGATAAGAATAAACTAACGAAGAACAAAAAAAAAACTAGGGTAGAGTACGAAGTTTTTCTTGTGTTCTCTTGTCGGTGAAATGTGCTCAATGCTAGAGGTTGGAAGTTTGGTTCTTCCTTTGACTTACGAAGAATACGCTAACTTCGACTCTAGCATTAACCATTTATACAATATTGCAGCCCTTTACGAAAAAACACTGCATAAAAAGCAAGCAAGACGCAGCATCAAATTGGCAACTGCTAGATTTTGATGTTGTGAAAACTGTCTTCGGCATTAGCACATGCAGGACTTCAACAGTCAACGAAGAAAGATGCCAATAAAATCAGCTTGTTTTTTGTTGTAATTGCTTCTTAATCACAAAGCGCTCTATTTCGTCTCTTGACTTGTTATGTTAAACTTGTCCCAAATACACTAATTATGTTAAGTAGAATTAAAATGAATCCCCAAAAAAAGGAAGGAAGTTGGCCTGAATAATGATTTTTTGTTTGATTAAAGGAAAGCCTATCTTTGAACTCAAGCAAGTATTGTTTTTGATTAGCCGTGAGTATATGTACTTGTGCGGTATCGATTAACATAGATGATGACTACTGCTCTCATTTTAGCCTGTATGGAAATTGTAAAGAGACTTAAACATGAACTTCGCCATAAGCGTATGGCGATTGCATGCTTCACTGTTGGAATAATGAAACAGGCTTTTTTTGGGTTCTTTAGCAACAAGCCCGAGAGAATGGATTTTTCAATCATTTCCTCTTTAACATCTATTAATAATACTATCATGTTATTTTAAAAAGTATTACGCAATTAGTCATCCCTTTTTATTCCTTAGTAATTTCTAGTAGTGACAATTTTGGTTTTTAGGAGAGTTTCCTTTTCTCTTTTTTTTTTTTTTTTTTTTTTTTTTTTTTTTTTTTTTTTTTTTTTTTTTTTTTTTTTTTTTGCTTGTATGAGCAAAAAGCATTTGATGTGTACTTAACTTGCTAAAATTCATATCTGTCGGCGCGTATAACAGCAGTTATGTATTTTAAGTAATATGAGTATTATACATACGCTGAATGATACTGCAGTCAGCTTACACTAACAGCATGGAGAAAGAATCGCTTCTCATGCTAAAGCACAGTATACAGAGCAGGGCCGCCCATTGCAGGCTCTTAGGTCCTGGTAGTCGGATGATATATATGCCCCCACTTTCAGCATGGCCCTCGCATCCAAGGCCTATTGATTGCAACAAGAATAAACGAAAGTGAAGGAAAATAAACAAGTACGTGTTCAAGATTCAAAGTAACTCCTTAAGCCACTTGTAAATCATTGTGATTTATTTTCATCTGGTCAGAAGGGAGGTGACAAGTTGTACTAAAAAGGAAATCAAGGGGGATGACATTTGATAATATTCAAATTGATTAAATAAAGTGTCAACTGATTATACCTGAGTGATCAAATGGCTTTTTTTTTTTGGTTGTAATACCATTCAGTCTCAAATCAAAGTAAAACGATAATAAGCAAACCAAGTGAGAAAAGACAAAGACACTCAAGAGGTAAAGTATAAGCAAAAAGGAAAGAAAGGTTTCTATTCATGGCTATGATTCATGTACCTTATTTTAAAGCATCATTTGGTTTTGTCTTTAAAATCAAAACTTGCCCCTTAAGAAGTATCTTTTTTTTTCTCTTTCTTTTTCTTTGTCTTTTATTCAACATGTCTTCTTTAACTCACTTGGACAGTCAAGATGAGTCAACTTTGAGATCAACAAAGGCAAAACCTTCTGGTATTTCAGTTTTGTTCAATAGCGAACCAAGACCATTAAACGCATACGTTGTGACATCAACACAGTTTAGTGATGTAGGGTCTTCTTATCGTTCTTCAGCTTATTTTACTGCATCAATGCCAAACAGCATAGCAGAAGAAGATAATTGGTCAAGATGGAACCCAAACATTGATACAGATATTGTACCACCATCACCATCTCAATTAAGTGCTAAAAGCGAACCTCACTATCTTTCAAGGACAGTCTCTTCAACAAACTATTTTGATAATGCAAGCACATATGAAGTTATTTTAGACGATGGCTCAAGACAAAAACGCACTATCTCACTGTCTACGATTCCTCAACTTAACAGCACATCTTTTGTAGATACATGGATACAAAGGTAAATTGAACATGGTATTGGCAGCACTTTGACATTTATTTAGTTCAGACGAGACGAGCAGCCTTCTAAAAGATAAAAGAAACAATTCATTTGATGAGTCATCTTCTTCTGACATGGATGACAATGAAGAAAGCATGAAATCAAAGAGAAAAACAAAACAACAGCATTCTAAAAGTTACAGACAAAGATGGACCAAGTTTCAAAGCCAATACTTGACACTGTCCCATAAACAAAAAATGGTGTTGAAATGTAGTTTTGCATATACCATTGGCTCTTTGTTTACATTTGTTCCTTGGTTCCATTCATTTTGCGGTACGCATGTGGCAAGTCATTTGGCTGCCACTGTCACTGTCTTTTTTAATCCGGCAAAGACAGTAGGTGGCATGATTGAAGCTGCAGGTTTTGGCTGGTTATATACAAGTGCTGCACTCGCATTGAGCTTGGCAAGTATGTATACCACCAATTACTTTATTGATCATGACAAACTCATCACGGCCTATGCTTTTTCTCTCGGTATTTGGCTTGCAGGAAGTACTTTTCTTATTTCTTACTTGAAGTCAAAGATAAATACGCCAAGCGTGCTGACAGGTAGTGTTCCATCCTAAACGATGTTGTTCGTTTCATTTACAATTCTTTAGCTTCTGGCCTCGCTTTTATCATCCTGTTTACAGTGATTGTTCGACAAGGTTCAGGAGATGAAACTGAACTTACCAAAGATATCATTACTGAAACATTTTCAATTGTAGCCATTGGCACAGCCATCTCAGTTGCAGTGTGTATTTTTATTTGGCCCATGACTGCGTCCCAAAAACTAAAGTAGATTCAAGACACATTGACATTGGACTGACTTTACTTGTTAGATCAACTATCGATTCAAGTCTTTCATCTACCCGAGTCTTACTTAAACTCTTGACAAAGACGTTCTTGTTAGATACTGATCTTCCGGAATTTACAGCCAATTCCACTTTAGAAAATGCTTTCAAGACCCATAAAGCAAGTTTTACTACACTCAAGTCAGCCCTCAAAGAGGCAAACCTTGAATTTTACAACCTTGAAATGAAGCACCATGCTCAAGGATATCAACATATTGTAGAGAGTCTAGAACGGTTGGCACAACATGTAGGAGGACTTAAAAGTAGCTGTGGTTTACAAGTAGAAGTGATGCATCAGTTCCTTCATCCTAAACAATACGGTTCAATCATAGATCAACAACCAAACTTTGAACGACATGCAAAAGAAGCCCTGAATGTCAAGGCAGGACCTCAGAGAAAAAGAATGGAATCCGAACTCAAAAGAGAAAGAATAAGTGACGAAAGAGGTGCACTTGTACAGTTTATTGGTTCCGTTAGATCACCTATGAAATCGCTTGCTTACACTTGTAAGCAAACCATCATCCATTTACAAGCACGTTTTATGCAAAAAACAACACAGTCAACACCTTCCTTTCAAATGATGCGACAAAATCTGGCTAGTGCTGTTGACTTATTTGAGACTTCGCAACATCAAGCTCTGATCTGGTTCTACAAGAGAAAGCTCAAGACGAACGATATAGATCAGATACAATCCTTGTTTTTAGCACAACATGAATTTCCAGTGGATGATGTTTATCTCGTTTACTTTTTTGTATTTTGTCTCTTGGAATTCGCAAAAGAGTTGATGACGCTTGTAGAAAGTGTACAGTATGTATTTGAAGATATGGAGGAATTAGACCGTAGCCAAAGTGTGTTTGCATGGACACGCTATCTGTGGACTAGAAAATTAGGCAAGTAGCAAGAAAATCTTAACTTTATTGACAAAGACAACCTGCTTTAGATTATTATAGTCAAAGTGAAAAAATGATGGCTCAAAACATGCATAGTTTTGTACCTAACAATTCAAACACATTCAACACACTGCATACACCATCGCCCAAGACAAACATCAGAAGATTTCTTCTCAGTCTTTGGGGCTTTTTTTCTCAATTCAGAAGCCATCATGTCAAATTTGCGTTCAAGTCGATGTTGACAGCAGAACTGATATCTGTCCTGGCTTTCATTCCTCTCACACGACCCTATTTCACCAATCTCAAGATGGAATGGACACTTGTCACTGTGATGGCTGTCATGACGCCCACGGTAGGAGGAACTAATTTAGGTGCTATCCTTCGTATCTTGGCCACTATCATTGCTTGCTTCTTGGCAGCCGTTATTTATACGCTCTTTGAGCATAATACATTTATGCTCTGGTTATGGACTTGGTTGGTTTCAATCCCCAGCTTCTGGATGATTCTGAATCATAAGCATGGTCGATTTGGTTTGTTCTCGTTGCTTGCTTACAATCTGATTGTGTTGTACAAATTCAACCATCGAGACGATGCTAGTTTTGATGTCTTTGAACTCACTTGGACTCGATGCCTTGCTGTATCTTTGGGTGTCTTGATTGGTTTGTTTGTTACTGCTTATGTATGGCCTTACGAGGCTCGTACTCAAGTAAGAAAAGGGCTTTCGGATTTACTGTTACGACTCTCTTGGCTTTATAAGCAACTTGTATCCGTTTATTCAGAAGACAATGTGTATGAAGCCACCTCGACCAATGCTCTCTCTATCTTGATAGAGCCCAACAGAGCAAGAGCCAGTGTCCTTCAGAAGATTGAACTTGGTATCCAAGTCGAACTTCTTAACCTCCAAACACTACTGGTTCATGCACCTAATGAACCTCGCCTGAAAGGACCCTTCCCAGTCAAGACATATAGTGCCATGCTTACATGCTGTCAAAACATTCTCGACAAACTATTGGCGATGCGAATCGTCATCTTGAAAGACGTATGGGCTATTCATGTTCGACGTAATTTCCTTACACCTGCAGCGAACGAATTCATGGAAATGGCAGGTAATGTGTTTCTTTATTTCTACCTGCTTGCTTCAGCACTTCAACTCAAGACACCTTTACCACCTTATTTACCACCTGCTGAAAAAGCACGACAGCAACTGATGAAGAAACTACAACATATTCCTAGTCATTTAGAAGAGCATATGCGAACCTGGCCAGAAGAGAAACAAGATGAACCTTATATGATTTATTATGCTTATGTTGTCTTGATGGAGAATATTATTCGTGAACTTGAATTGGTAAAGTAATTTGAACTCAATCCGTGTTGACTGATATGATTAGCTTGGAGGACACATGAAGGATTTATTTGGGTCTCTTGTGCCTGATGAACAATGGGCAAGATGCTTTAGCTAACATCATTTATTACACATCTTTAAATAACTCATACACCTCCATATCACTCACATCACCACTGCTGTTTGATCCTACTTCATCTTCATCCTGGCGTTGATTGATTTCTGCCTTCTTTTTGGATCGCATACTGACTGTATGCTTTGATTTATGATGATTTAATTTAGGTGGAATCTAAAATTTAATTTATGAGTGTGCCTTTAGTTTGATCTACACACACTTGCCTTGAAATAATACTGAGTATCCTTCATTGTGCATTTCCTTGCACTTCTACCAATGTCTGAATATCGCTTCCTTCGTTCTTGATTCTGATCCACATCTGCTTTGTAATAATACAAGTCTTCTTTAGGTGATCCATCTGCCGTTTTACCCAGTCGTTTAATGCATCCAATCAAGGGTGAATGGATCAATGTGTTGATGATGTCTATCCTAGCATGTCCTTCTATTCTGTTTGCAATATCACTGCATGTCATGGTAGATTTGCGTGTATAAACTATAGACAGTCTATAAGGATACAGCTGGTGTGTATTGTTTACCTAATGTCTGTATGATTTGATCTTCTAGTGTACGTTTTTTCACTTTTGTTGTTGTCTTGACAAGCAGGTTAGACTCATGGCATACGGCTGTCTCTATCTCGTTCGACAGACAATGCCCTTTCTTTTGCACTCTTTTTTCCATTGTTTGCTTTATCACCATGGTTTCTTCTTTAGGTGCCTTAAATATCAGCCTTGTGCCTACTATTTCAATCATCGTTCCTTCCATCACAGGCACATGTTCCCCTTCAATAAAAATAATATGATCTATCAAGGCACCATTAGGCGATAAAATAGTCAATTCATAGCCATTAAAATTGGGTTTATGCTCAATAACAACATGTTCCCTAGAAACCCGTTTGTTCGACTTGCCAATCTGGACAGTCGCGTCGTGACCTCTTCCTATGGTTGTCTTGGACGTCTTTGAGCCCATAAATACAACAGGAATAGCATCAGGAGAACTTTGATGGTATTTTATGGCTAATGAAGGATTGGATAAAAATTGACAAGTTTGTACTTGAAATCTTTTGTCTGTAGTCATCATAGTGCAAACAAATAATAGAAAAAAAAGAAATGATCACTTTATTTCTCATGCAACAAGCAGTTTTATATTCCGATTATCGCAGTCCTTCTTCATCTTCATCACTGTAATAGTCTTTTGTCTTGAGTTCGTTGCTCAAGTCATGACTGTAGAGTTCAGCTCTTGCTTGAGCATGAGGCATGTTGTATACTTGTTGATTGTCTGTCATGTTTTTATTGGTGTGGCTGTAATGATCTCGTCGAGGACTAGTAGTGGAAGACAATACTTCACCAGGCACAGTCAACAATCGAGCCAATTTGACTACTTCATTATCCAAGAATGACATATGTTGTAAGCGAACTGTCTTTTCCAACAACTCTTGATCTCTTTCTTCATAAGCCTTTAGTAAATCTTCAGCAATCTCTGCTTCTTCACTCTGTGCAAATCCAGCATCATTTCTATTGTGTGTATAAGCACATAACATGGTGTGTATGTCTCTACTTACCCGCACATCGAACTGAATTGTTTGCCTGCTTCAACATCATCACCAATAGCAAATATTAACACAAGAATACTAAGATTGGCTTTGTAGAGATGGGATCGACTGGTAAATTTTTGAAGTACAACAGATTGGCGCTTCAACATGTCAATGGCCTTGTCGTATCTTGACACAACATCAATGATCGAGATGACATAGACTAACTTACTTTTTGTTTCGAATCAGTAAAGAAATAGCCTTTTTAAAGATCTCTACTGCAAATCTTCCTCTGTCTTCTTGTTCATAAATAGCACAAGCTTTACTGTACATGTCATAGGATGCATTGACATCTACATTTTCAAGTGCTCTAATGCATTGAGTCAACTCTCTTGTTTTTTTTTTTTTTTTTCGTTTACCTTCCAGCCTTTTCTAGTTGTTCAGCAGCACGGTCAATGCTACCTAGAGGAGAGCTTAGATACAATGCCTTGTGAGTACAACTTACCTTGTGTCATAAAATAATTACTGGCACGTTGATAGAGTTCAGCAGCACGTTGAGGTTGATTCAAGTTTTGTGCCAAGATAAAGGCAGCATTTTCAAGTGCTTTACCAGCCAAATGAATACTGGAGCATAGTCAGCTATCAATGAGAGACATATCAAGCTACACTTACGCGTCTGCTTTAGAAAGAGCGTCTGAAGCTTTGATATAAGCCTGGACTGCTTGGTCATTGGACTTTGCAATCTTAAAGTTAGTAGCTATATTCAACATGTCAGTGTACAGTAGCTTATCTCATGTATTCTTGCCTGCACGTTCATAATAACTAGCAGCAAGATCCCAGTCTGGTTTTCTAAATAAGCCTTTAGAAGCACTAAAGTGTATTAATATCTCGGGCTATAAAAGAGTGTGCATACGCTTTATCGCCTTGCTGCATATTCTTTACACCATCTCGAATCTGTTCTGCGTCCATATGAAGAATACTTAAAAAAAAAAAAGGTAAAAAAAAGAAAAAAAGAGAGAAAGAGAGCTTTATCTGATATTGAATTCAATGGTGTTGACAAGGTTTGCTTAATAAGTCATAATCAAACTTTTTTGCTCTATACAGTGGTAAACAGGTACTTGGAGAAATTGGATCGAGTTCAAATCTAACCAAGATTGATCAATGAAAAGATAATAGGTGTTAGTCTTACCCTAGTTTGTCTGTATAAAAGCGAAAAGCACCTTGATTTGCTATGTGTCTTTCTTAGTTACATAAATATCACAGCATTATACCTTTAAATACAGTAAGCATCACTTTATCCATCTTCCAATGACACCCAATTTGATAGAGTAGGTTCATGAGATAGTCACCTAATCCTTGGTTTTGAGCATGGGGTTCTATCTGAATCTCATAACTTATGAAACGTATGAGAGACCTTAGGAAGAGAATGGTCAACATACCAATAAGCAGTATTATCCATCTTATAGTCGTCCAAGGTTTCTTCTCTAGTCATCTGAAAAGACAAGAACCCTTTTTTGTCTGTTGGATCTGTACTTGACCTTGCTATTAAATAACGTGTTTGAGGTTCAAGCATCTCATGTCTTTTTCCTAGCTCATTCCAACCAGTATAAGACTCATCATACCTAGACATCTAAATAAACCATGGCGTGATGGTGAAGTGCTTACATGGTATACATGTTTGATTTGACGAGATGAAACGCCCATTTGAAAAGATCATGAGGTAAATCACTCACATGATAATAGTCAATGATGAGATCAAAGTCTGGACTAAACATCTGTCAGCCTAGTAACAAACTTTTTTTTTCGGTACCTTTTTCTGTAACTGATAGGCAAATCAAGAAATCCCACAAGACATTTCTCCTAGAATACAATGAGTTTTTGCTTTATAAAGAAGCCCCTTTATTTTTACCTTGTTTACTTGGTCCACAAGATCATCTGTCTATGCAAGTTTTAAAATGACAGGAATTTATATTACTTTTTTGTACCTCATGAAATGGCATGTTTTAAGTGGTCAAGAAAAGAAAAAAAGAAAAGAAAAAAAAAATAGAGCACCTTATTTATTTCGCTTTTTTTTTTTTCTTTCTTTCTCATCTCATGACAAGTGTCTATATTCAACCTGAAGTAAGTGTCTCTAGTGACGGAGACAAGATACTGTGTAAAGAACACGGTTTAGAAAAGTGCAGCAAGTGTGAAGTCGATTGGATAGAGCATAACAGTTTAGCCTCTACTTTGAAACACGTCAAAGACTTGCCACCTCCCAATGCACCTAACCCAACACGTAACGCCCAAGTCACTCGACTCAAGGAAGAAGGCAACAAGTACTTTAAACAAAACAATTTCCCTGAAGCTATTCGCTTTTATACGATGGCTGTTGATCTGTCTTGGTCACGTCCTCTTTGGGAACCTTTGGCTTTTCAATACGTGCGAGAAGAATTAGCACCTGTCTTGAGTAATCGATCTGCTGCTTATTTATCCCTAAAGAATTATGTGGAGGCTTATGTTGATGCTGAAATGGTGACACGTTTAAAACGCGAATGGAGCAAGGGTTGGTTTAGAAAAGGAAAAGCCTTGGTTGGCCTTGCAAGAATTGAAGAAGCAGCTGAAGCCTTTCAGACTGGTTTAAGATTTGATCATGAGAGTGAAGAACTCAAGAAAGCTTTATCTGAAATTGGTCGTTAAACAAAATAAAATAAAATTATCTACGTAAAGAAGGTTCTTGTTCTCTGGCAACATCTTCATGCAACTTTGTAACTTCTTGAATCTTGCTTTGTAACTTCATGGAATGAGTATCAATCCATTGCAAAGAAGACAAGTGAGCATTAAGGATTTGAACAATTTGGCCAACCTATCATGATATGTCAGTAAATCAATAAATAGACACAGAAAACTTACAGCATCATCTTCATCCGTAGTGATTTGTTTAGAATTACCCATCTTGTTGATCTCTTCAACCATGATATTCAAGTTTCTGTTGACATCATCTAATTGACTATTGAGACTTTCAGCCAAACCATAAGCCTTTTCTCTTTGCACATCAGCAGGTTGCATAGGTTGTTGCAAGTTATTCTCGTCAAAGATCTCCTTGATTTGCTTTTCATAGTTATCAAGGATAGAGTTCAATTCTTCTTGTTGTGCATTGATATAAGACAAGTTTTGGTCAATTTCGCGTTGGGTCACTTCAACCTTGCTCACATTTTCATACAAGGCAGAAATCTATATGCATTAGCGCTTAGGGTTTATTCAGCAAGTCATTATTATTTTTTTTTTTTTTTTTTTTACCTTGTTGCCGTTTTCAATGAGTTGTTGATCCCATTCAGCGACTTGGTTTGCTTGTTTATGGAAGTCCTTGGTTTGCTTTTCTAATTCTTTGGTCCATAAATTAAGTATATCTTCCATAGATTTGTTTTTTAATGCAGATGGTGTAGGGACAGAAACAGGCTTGGCAGTCGTAGGCTGTGTCGTCAAGTTGGAACTGCTACCAAGTGTAGTGCTGGCTGGTGTAGAAGGTGTGGTTGTAGTTGGAGTAGTAGTTGAAGTTGTAGTAGCTACATAGAGATGAACATAAGCACGCATCAACACACATATATCACATACCTGTTGATTTTTGTCCAAATCCACCAAAGGAAAGTGTAGAAGCAGCAGCAGGTGCTGAAGTAGCAGGTGTAGACGTGGCAGTAGATGTACCGAATGAAAGTGTAGGCTTAGAAGTGGTTGTAGCACCGAACCCACCAAGACTAGGCGCTGTTGTTGTAGTAGAAGCAGGTGTACCAAATCCAGTCGTAGCGCCTGTGGCAGCAGTAGCTGTGCTGGCAGGTGTACCAAAACCGCCAAAAGAAGATGTTGTTGTTGTTGCTGTAGGCGTTGTAGGCGTTGTACCAAATCCACCAAAGCTAGGTGTAGCAGGTTTAGCAGCAGCAGCACCAAATCCACCTGTCGTGGTTGTAGCAGGTGTAGAAGTAGCAGGTGTTCCAAAACCACTGAATCCACTAGCAGCAGGTGCAGCAGCAGTGGAAGTGGTGGCAGTAGAGGCAGCAGGAGTACCAAAACCACCGAATCCAGTCGTAGCAGGAGCTGCAGAGGTAGCAGAAGTACCGAAACCGCCAAATCCTGTAGTGGGAGCTGTTGAAGTAGCAGCAGGTGTTGTACCGAATCCACCAAATCCACTACCAGCAGCAGGAGTAGAGGTAGCAGCGGGTGTTGTACCAAATCCACCAAATCCACCGCCACCAGCAGCAGGCGTGGAAGTAGCAGGTGCACCGAATCCACCAAATCCAGTTGATGCAGCAGGGGTAGAGGTAGCAGCGGGTGTTGCACCAAATCCACCAAATCCACCAAATCCACCGCCACCAGCAGCAGGCGTGGAAGTAGCAGGTGCACCGAATCCACCAAATCCAGTTGATGCAGCAGGCGTTGTAGAAGCGTTAGAAGCTCCAAAACCTCCAAAACCTCCTGTAGCGGCAGGCGTTGTGCTTGAAGCACCAAATCCAGGTGTGGTGGAAGCTAAAAACAAATAGAAATTGTTATTTACATGTTACTTTTATCGCGTCAACACGTACTGGAAGAAGTGCCGAAGCTAAATCCAGTTGCTGGTTTGTTTGTGTTTGTGTTTCCGAAACCGAAAGCTATGATACAGAGTTAATATGGACTACTCTATGCGAAATACATACACATTATCAAAATATTTCAAGTGAAGAACGAAAGAAAATATTTTATTATCACACAAGAGAAAGAAACGCGTTTTTTTTTTTACAATGAGGTGCAGAAATTTGTGACGTCGATATTGAATATTTAAACTCAGAAAACCTTTTTGGCTGCATCTATTGCTTGTATGACATGTCAATGGCTATATAGACGCACACTGTCGCTACTAATGAGTGTTTAAATAGGTCTCAACATACTCTGTGTGGATACGACAGAGAAGAAATACTTGCTAATTGCATGCCACAAACATAAAAACTGGTCAAAGACGTATCCTGATTATGCATTGTCTATTCATCTTTAGTCGCGGATACAAATAGGCTTGAAATGCTTGAATCCTATTTATATAATGACTTATTCACTCAGTCCTGTTGCTTTACTGTAGTCCTTCATCACCAGTATGAGTTAATCGGAGTATAATTTACATGCCAAACCATAATGATGCTGTTACTAGTCTTTTTGTTATTTTTCTTATTTCTATCAACTCGATCAAAATGAGATTTCATTTCGTAGGTGTAGAGAAAAAGAACCAAAGGGCAGCTTGTACGCAAGGCGAAAAGACAATCGGTGTTTAAAACGCCAAACGCTCATTTTGCATAATATTCATCATTTGACCTTTGCAAAACTATTCTTTTTAACCCCAGAGTGTCCATTATTATAGTAGATCTTACCTAGAAATACTCTGCACATCAGATAATGTATAGAGAAGTACCTACTTGCTAGTCAATACCTATTGAAAAGGGTCTCTTTTGTACTAATTACAGTGTACAATGAACTTTGAATATAGATTTAAAAGCAATGCTCAAATGAACTGGCCTTTTTTTTTTATCTTAGTAAATTCGCTTTCTTTTTCTTAGAAGTACTCAGACATTGCCTTATCTGGTTTCAGTTGGATCAGACCTACATTGGGTCATTCCGAAAAATTCTTCATCTTTACGAACCTCCCTGAACCTCCCATAGGTCAAAAAAAATGAACTTCATCTGACAGCCAAACCAATGGTACCATTTGATTGCTAGACTCCAAAGAACATGTTTCGAATAAAAAGAGAAGCCGTTTGGTAGTCTGGTTGTCGAGTAATGGTACTTTAAAGAATGGTGCGTTCAAGCTGTGTTTTGAGCGTTTTTGCTCTAAGTACCATATAGAATTTGCAATTAATGGATCTCTCTGAAGCATCTTATATTGTCTTGAGTACTAAGAAGTATGGAGATATAGAAAGAAATAGGCATTCTTATAATACGAATGTGGACTAAATGAATGTAGAACATACCAGATGGCAGTTTGCGATATAAAAAGTACAACAGCTTTGCTGCTAAAATATTGAGTGAATACGCAAAAATGTTTACAGGGTTTTCTGTCCATATCTCATTATTTTTATAGCACAACTGTTAAGCAAACACACTTGCGAGAAACTAAAGCTTTTGACACACATTTTGAGTATCTAAGCTTGTCAATCGCTCTATTTCTCGTCTTGTAGCATCAAAAAGAGGCTCAAGGGGTTGTCAAACAGATAATTTTCATGAGTAAGTACCCATTGGTTTTGAGATGAAAATGACTATTTTATAAGTTGCTTTTTTTGTCCAAATCAACATCAAAGATACCCTGTATGTTAGTAAACACTATTTGTGAGTACTTTGAGTACTTGTTCGAGTATAAATAGGCTTTGTGCTTCCTCTACGGGGCTGATAAATTCTGTCTATTTGCCTGTTTTTTATGAGCCCATACTCAATATTGGTTAAATCAACTACGTTTTGTGCGAGAGCCATTACATATATAAATATATCATTTTTCAATTTTGTGCTGAAAAGAGCTAGAACTGAATTATGCTTTTTTTCCTTTATTATTTCTCTAATGAAATACTTACAGCCCCTCTGAATACTATATATTTATGAGTGGAGGGAGGTGTTGCCCTTTTTTTCTATAGGGTTTATTATTTGGTTAATATCAATTATGGAAAATATCACTCCTGAGTTTGCATTGTAAGTATATACTGATCAGAGCCATGAAATTTAAAGCAAGAAAGCATGTGATCTCTAAACTATTGCTGTGGGAGAACATTTATTCCTTGATATATATATATCAATTCGAGTAAGAAAGTGTGTATTACTATAGAAAAAAGCTAATATGATAGGAACAAAGGTGAGCACATAGCCTGTCGCAACAAGCAAAGATGAACCCTGTTGGCTCGACGAGCAATAGAAAATTGTAAGCATGTCTTATAGTACGTGGGTTTAAAGGTTTGATTTATTTAGCGAATTTTAAATCTATTCTCCTCATGAAATGTAATGTAAGATCAAATGGCTGAAAGTTACTAACAAACTTTACAAACTAGTCTCGTCCATTTTTTTATTGATGTTATGCACACGAATGCCATGATAATAGCCTACTTGAAATTGATCATATTATGACAAATGGTATGAATTGACTTTGAAGGCCTTAGAAACAACAGTTTAATTTAATAAATAAAAGATAGATATATGCACATACAGTCTGCCAGAAATGTATTAATAGTAGTCTATAATAATTAGTGTATATGTACGTCATAGTCTTATTGTTAAATCAAGAGATCAGCATTTTGTAACACAAATAAAAAAAAAGCTCATAAAAGTCAGTTTTAATTGGTAACTTTGAATGCACGAAAAAAGTTTACAAGTTTAATTGTCAGGGTCGAGAAAATTTACTTTTCTTTTCTTTCTTTGATGTAATATGATGATTAATGCCATTATCTTCATACAGTCCATGTAATATCTTAATGCGTTAGTCAACACAAAATTCCAATGACTAATGATCTCTTTAGACTATTGTTTTCAATGCCTGAATCGTTTTTTACTGCTTTTATAAACTACCATTTTGGTACGCTACGAGCAAACATTACACCCTTTGACTAATTTATCTCTAGACTATTTTGTGAATGAATTCATCATACCCTTTTATTTCAAACCAACACGAATAGCACCTAAACACTCTATATCACCACTACCACCACCATTACTGATCAAAGATAAAGAAGAGATAACAAGTCTAATTGATCATATCTGTTCAAGTCCAGTACAGACTGATTGTTGCAAGAAGAAAAAAAGGCATTATTCGATATCCATTTCAGACAGCATTGAATTTTGTCACCCCTTTGATAATTTACCTCAACTTTCACCAAGTCTATCGACGTGTTCACAAAGTACAGTATGGAGCTCTTCGTCTACAGATACTAAGAAATCAAGAGTGGAAGAAATCATTGACTGGTTCGAAGCAGGTAGTTATCATCGGCCCGAGCGTCGCTATAGCGTAGACTCTTATCAGCCTAAACGATATCTGATTCCACAACGCAAGTTTGAATACCAACCTACTGTTCATGAATGGAAGAAAAGAGAAGCTGGTACTTTTCCTCTTTCTGCATCTCAATCAACGTAAGCATTTTTTGTACATGATTTGACCTAACATCATTGTTGTTTAGACCAACCAGACGAACAATGTTTTCTATTCCTGAAAAACCAAAAGCAGTGTAGATTTAATTATTGATTTTATTAATTGGAAGGGCAGCTCAACCCTCCTATATCTGATGAAGGGACATGGAGAATAAAAGGCCATAGAAGACCCGAAACACGGATAATTGCCTATTGTGTACTTTTAGTTTATACATATATATATATATATATATATATATACTAAATAGCTTGCCTGTATTGTCATGTTCAATGCTGGGGGATTTGTAGGCATTTGTGGTCCACATGCATTATAGAGATTTCTGAATGTTGTGTCATTTATATCCAATGGAGTATAGGCAACTTGAAATACCATAGGAAGAATTGTAGTTTGATATGGCATTAGTTTCAATGATTCTGTACTAGACCACGCAAAAGGTTGAAGTGTATCGCGGTCTTTAAGGATAACTTGAATCTCTTGAATACGTGTAGGCACATAGTTCATATGGTTGTCTAATGTAACATTAAATTGCCAGGCAGCTTTAAGCCATGGTTGATGTTGTGGTCCCCAGTTAACAGGGTCTCCAATGCGTTCTGCTGTTTCATTCTGAATGATCAATCGAGGTATGCGTGGCCAAGAAAAATAAGCAATAACGACAAGGATGACAAATAAGACAATGATAAAGCAAGCCCATAATTTCTTTTTGCTTGTCTGCTTCTTCTTTGGTAAGACAATATGAGATATAGGTCCTGTATCATACAACTCAGTAGGTTCATTGAGTTGTTCTGCCAAGTCTACTTGTACACTGGATGTAATAGTGTGTGCATCATCATCTTCTACATAAAGAGCAGCTCTTGACTGAATAAAATCAGGGGCATGATTTGTGTACGGTAAATAAGAATGAGTTCTCCCAGGCTCAGGTTGAAACCGTGATTTGCCTGTTTAGCGTATTACTAAAGTGTACTAAACAACTTAAAAAGGATTGAGTACCTATCTAGTTCACCTTTTGTAGAACACCTATTACGGTATGGATCCTGAACAGAACAAAGCGAGTTTGAATGCATATAAAGAAAGAAAGAAAAGGCAAAATCAGACTACTCCTAACTGCTTAAATAACAATAATAAGGGGTATTTTATTTATTTTTTAGCACGAGGCTTGATTTCTTCATCTTTAACAGCGTGAAGCATAATCTTGTTGATTTGACCTTCTGTACTATAGAATTGATGACCCTAATAATACGTTAAGATCTTTTTTTTTTTTTGAGGGCTTACCTTTGTCCAATCATAACTGACTGCATAAGCAAAGATATTACCAGTACGATTAAAAGCAGTACAAGGAATAGTTGTGCCTGCCTTTGGCAATGTATGTAACCGTTGCTTCGAGTCCTTGTCCCAATAGCTCACTGTGCCATCAGCACCTGAAGTTGAGAAGGTGCCATAGATAGGATGGAATGAGATATCATTAACTGCATACACATTTTTTGTTTCATCTCGATGACATTTGAAAGAGAAGGATTTACTATACAATGTAAGCCATAACTCAGCTATATGAGTGCACTTACGCTGCGTCTTGTTCATCAATATACTGTATACCAAGACGTCCTTCAATAGATCCAATCGCATAACCTTTACCATCAATAAAACATGATACTGTACGTGTTTGCCATTTTAATGGGGAAACACTTTGTTTAAAGATGGTTGTAGGATTACTCAAGTCAAAAACAAGTACCTGGCGATCAGCTGTAGCAGCCACTAATAAGTTACCTCGCGTATCCATTGCATAACATCGCTCGTTCAATTGCACAGTGCCCACAGGTTGTGGCGATCTGAAGTCCCAATATTTCAATGTCTTATCCCAACTGCCTGTCGCTAAAACGTTTTGTCCATCAAGGAACTTTGCTGCTTTGACAGGTTCATCATGAGCACCTATTTGGGTGCTCTGTCCTGTATTCAAATCATACATGCGAATTGCTTTATCTGTGCCACCCGATACGACATGGCTACCATCCTAATAACAAACAAGTTTATACAAGTGATCATCAAACGATTATTTACTTTTGCCCAATCGACGCAAAGGACGGGTCCTTCATGATTGTAAGAAGCTTTGGGCACTGTATTTCCTGTAGGCTCGACTTGATATATTCTCACCTAAGAAAAACAAGTATCAATAAGCGCGACAATCTTGTCGATCGAGTCAACTTACTCCACCATCCCAGGAAGAAACAGCTAAGATATCCGCTTGTGGTGAGAAAGCAAGATCAGAGATACTATCAGAAGGAGGTGAAGTAACCTATTTGTTATTAGCAAATACAAGCGATGGATCGTGTATTGGTTACCTCAAAATCAAGAGTTGACATTCTAAATAAAAACAAAAAATCGAAAAAAAAAAGAAAATAAGAATTTTTGACAAGCATTCAAATGGTAGTTGACATCTCTTGTAACAATAGGAATCTGATCTTGACTCAAGATTGCTTTGTTCTATTCATTTTCAAGATGGCCAAGAGTTCATTGTAACATAAAGAACTTACATTAATGGATAAAATGTTGAAAATGACAAATTTATCTAGGCTACTGATTCTTCTTCCAATGAATATAAATACACTGAATTTGTTTATGTGGATGAATAGCTTACAATCCCAGTATTTAACAAAATTGAAGAGCTTTGGTGAGTATAATTGATAGAGATTTAAGGCGAAAAGTACATGCAGTTTCCGAGTATAACTCTTGTATGAAAGCGTAATTGTATCTTACAACAATGAATACCTATATTTCAAGGATCCCTCAACGCAATATATATATAACTCTGTCAAGTTACTTGTGGTCTTTATTTGCTTGCTCAAATACGAATGCACTTTACCGTATAAAAGTAGTGACATTCGAAAGGATTCATTCAATTTTTTATTTTTATTTTCCAGTCTTTAAAGGTAACAGAGTCAGTTTCTATTTTATTCAATGCAGAAAGAACATGAGGTTTAAAGTACTGGCCAATTGGATTCATATCGCACTCATCATCATCTTGATTTCATCTTCTTTTGAAAACTACATGGTTTGAAACTCATAGAGACGTTGAGCTCTGTATATTCAGCAAGTTCAACTGATACTGCTAAAGCGAGTCTAATACGTCAACATGCTGGAACTACAATAGCCCTATCGGTTTAAAAGACTGACAAAGGCCCATTAGGATCATTTTGCGACTTATATTTGGTTACAAGCAGTAGCATTTTGCATTCTTTCCTTGTTGTACATGATTTTATGACAATCCGAGTATACTTCATGATTTATGGCAAATATAGCTGAGAACGGGCTGTAATCTTATTTGTATTAGGTCAAGGTGCTTATTGCTCCCAAAATTTTCATTCATGATTAATGGAGCTCATAAGAACTCAAGACAGAAACTCTTCTTTTCAAGAAAACTGCATGCTCTGAAACTCATTGAGCATGTTCGGAATGCTCTGGAAAAGCTCGTAAAAAACAGAAGTTCTAATATTCACAAAACTGAAAACCATAAGTTGATATTCTACCAAGAGTAGAAGAACTTTGGGAAAGAACATGTAGTGCGCTTGATTACAGGCATGAAACCTACTATTGATGCGAAAGATGATCACAACAAGTACTAATTCTTCCTTTTTTTTTTTTACTCTACACGGTTTATCCATTATGCATTCGTGCTTTGAATAATTGCTCTTGGGATGTATGGAACAAGTTTTTTTTTTTTTTTTTTTTGATTTCTCGGTTATCATTGCTACGATTGCTGTCCATGGAAAGTTAAAGAGCGCCGGCAGAAGAGCAAATGGAGATGCTGGTGTTGTCAACATGCGAATTTCTATACAATTTGGCATAAAGCTTCTTGATGTTGCTAGTCATGGTAGATGAAAGATACTCAGTATAGGGAATAGAGTTGCAACGAGTAATGGTAATCTTTTTGATGAGATAATCGATAAAACGACTGAATGCAGTCTTACCATAACAGTCAAATTTTCTCTTCAGCTGTTGGATTTGCTCATTGTATGCGTTGAGTGATTCATTCTGCTTCATTCCGACTTTTGTAGGCTTAGAGACAACAAGTTTTGTAGACACATCGTATTTGCCTGATGCAAGATAATCTTGTAACCAACGCTTTTGTTTTAATGAGAGGCAACTTGTGATAAGTTGAAACCAAAGTTGCTCTATAGGCAGTTGATACAGTACGTCTTCAAAGCGGAGGAAGCAGGTATTTAAATCTATAAACATAGGAGCAGAGTTGTTGTGATAGTTTGAGATTGAAAAGTAGAATATTTTGAGGCTGTACAGATAATGTTATTCAAATTACAATTTGAGAAATTATATGATGATTGATATCTTGTATGTAGGTGATTTATTATGACTACAATAGCAGTTAATAGCAAGTAGAAAAGTATACTTAGAATAATACCACCGTTTATTAGATGGTAAAGTGCAAGATGCTTATAATAAAATGATTTATATTCGAAGATATTCAATAACAACTAATGGTCATAAGTTCAATCGACACATTTCCTCAGATAATATAACTATGTCGTATTTATTCACATTAGTGATATAACATTCACAGTTCTTTACGATATATAATTCTTTGATTATATAAACGTGGTAGTGTCTGAGAATTAACAATGCTATCTTAGAATTAAACAAACTACTTAAGCAATATATATATATATATATACATGATATTATTTAGTCTATGAGCTACTATTATGAATAAAAGGAATGTAATACGTTTGATATTTATTTATCTATTTCTGAAATAAAATTTGACAACTTCTCACAGGTATTTCGAGTATTCTTAGGTAACACAGATTTTTTTTTTGACATCTCATGGTTCATGATTCTAAATTATACTACAGCAAACTACCAAGATAATAGTTGAGATACATTCCAGTAAACAAAAACTACTCTATATGTGTTGTGAGATGAAGAGAGAATAGATATTAAATAAGAGAAAAGGTAAGAACACAGAGAAAGTCCGTTAGAACTTGTATAGGTTTTTATTTCTCCTAGAAAAATGTTATCTTTCAATTGCTATAAAATGTCGAGGTATTTATACTTTTTCTTCTCGGTCAAAGTATTGTTTTGGGTTAGCTTCTTGACTACGGATTGATTTGTTAGATCAGGAGCAATTAAGAGAAATGCCTTTAGAGGAAGTTGTCAGCTCAGCCAATAGTACATGATCTGACCTGAACTTGAATAAACTATTACATATTTGTCAAATGCCAATGCCAATGTATTTGTCAGCTCTAACTGTCACTTTATAAGGGCCATTAATAATAACAGAGTCACTAGGTTCATAATCTCTGACTATGAGGATGATGTAGTACTTCTAGTTGAATGAATGAATGCCAGTGACTATAGATCCATTGCAATTGCCATAGATGTGATCTGGTCTTTTGCCATGATCATCATTTATTGATCTATGCATATAAATTCATATATGTTCACAACACAAGGCATCTTCTTCTTCCTTCTTCGATTTCTTTGCATACCGCGACATCTGGTACTGCAAGTACTGCACATCTTTTTCTTCTTCATCATCATTATCATCATCGTCATCATCGTCATCATCGTCATCATCGTCATCATCTTCCACTTCTTCTTCTTCTTTTTCTTCTTTTTCTTCTTTTTCTTATTTTTCTTATTTTTCTTATTTTTCTTATTTTTTTTTTCTTATTTTTCTTATTTTTCTTCTTGCTCCAGCTCCCATTGTGTCTTCAAGTCAATGAACATGACTAGAATTTCATGCTCGAATTGCTTCTTCTTTGTGGCAGGAGTGAGCGCTTTTCTTATTTTTTTGAAGTTTTTGGCTTCAAGGCAGAATCCTTCAACAGCAACTGGCACTTCCAAGATAAAGGAAAGCAGCAAGTATTGACTTTCTCTTAGCATCTTCTTGTTCCTCACCAGCTCAACAACACGTCTTCTTTCTTTGTTGAAAAACTTTTATCAAGTCTTCATCACCAACAGACCAGCGACCAAAGACACCTTCTTCTTTACCATAATCTTGGCATAAGACCATGTTTTTTCTGTTGTTGGTTGTTGTTGCTGTCATAGCAATGCTTGCTTGCTGCTTGATATGCTTTTTCCAGGCTGTCTTAGCATCACCCTTCTTAGCTTCTATGCCTCTTGAATTGGCGTACTTGAAAAAGGCACTTGCAAGCTTGCTATATTCTTCATCTTGATCTTTGCCAATGTTAGCTTTTATGTGCTGACTGTGCCTTCCAAAAAAATCAGCGAGCAATGGTATATCATCCTTTTCTTCGCACAGATCGAAAAAAATCTTGAAGATACGTGAGTAAGTTGTCATATTATGGGGCTGAGATTCGAGAATTGAATGTGTGTGATATAATCACTAATAAAATGGTCAAATCAATAAGTCGATTAGAACCAAAACGGCCAAAAGAAGTCTTCTTTATTAAAGGTTATATTTTGTATTGTATTTATACTGTTTGTATGATAATTGATTATCCTTAATTTGGGACTGAGTGTGTATACACTAGCTAATCGGTTGAGTGGATTAAGGTACACAAGAACTGGGTACATGATCAGGGCACAGACCTCGTCTACCATTGGTATTGATGCAGATGTCAATTTGTGATTATGTGATGGTCTGATCTTTAACATGTTTAAACTAAGATAGAAGACATCCATCGAAGCTGCGGATAAAACTGTGATTGAAAGATATATTTATACATGATATTAATACTTGCTCTTTTAAGGCATAACTAGTGTAAGAAGGGATGAATAATGCTGTGTATACAACAATGTGAGAAAGAAAGATGATATTAATGTAAAACACCAAAGTCCTATTCTTTACTTTTTCACATAGTACAAATGTACAATTTTATTATAAATACTCCCTATTTTTCTGAAATAAAGGAGGTCATTCAGTGAGCATTATAAGCTGTGTAACAAATAAAAGCATAGCATTCACTATCTCAGTGGATGGTAACAGACTTAATAATTTTATTTTTTATCTTTGGGCTTCCTTCCCGAAACATACTTGTGTTAACATCTTATTTTCCTTTCATTTTTATTTTCGAATTCATATTTGAACACTATCTTTGATCTACAAAGAACATTATCTTTATATTATAAGGAACATTATCAAGCGTAGTTATAAGTCCTCTTTGAACATTATCTTTATTTTATAAGGAGCATTCAAGTGACGAATGAAATTCTTCTAGAGTTGAATGAGACACTCGAATACAAAATAAGTCATATGATTGCTTAATCTTTCTTTTTTATTGGTCAGCGAGAATAATATAATAATTTTTTTGATATAACACATAATAATTGATCTTCTTTTTCGCTGGTCAGTACCATACAAATGAGTTCCGAACAAATTGAACAACTTCTCGCCAATCAACAGGCACAAATCAATCGCCTTGAACAACTACTCCTCATTAACAACAATGCTCAACCTTCAGCAGAGCCCCCTATTCAACAACTACAACAACAGCAAATGGAGGAAGAACAGCTTGTCTCTCAACTTCACTCCTTGAACATTCGTCCTGATTACACTTGGCAACCTTTGCCCTTTTTATCTGAAGTAATGAACTTCAACCAATCTTTGTTCACTACGAACCCGTTAACCGATGACAAACGTAAAGCGATCATCGAACAGTATCCGGGTATGAAGGATATGGATTATCAACCTCCTGATACCGTACCTCTCGCAGCTCGTAACATGAAGCAACATCTCACGAAGCAGGATCGTTCTTTAAAACGGTTACAGTACCTTGCTTCTGCCACATTCAGACCTTTGGGTGTATTGGCCTTGGAAATTAGTACCGACAATACTAATCCTAACGTTCAACGTTACTTACGTATGCTTCACGACTGTCGTTCTTTACTTTTAAACTTAACCTCTGAAATGACGGAAATGCGAAAGACTATTGCTTTCCAAGCTATTAACCCTCGTTTCTCTTCTACTAGCCAGTCGTCACAACATAATTACATTATGCCTGTTGACGATTTTTAGGCGGCTTTGGCGCAACAAACCACCAACTTGCAAAACGTGCAGAAAGCTTCTCGATTTGGCCAACGACCTCAATTTAGCACCAATCAAAATCATTCTTCCCACACTACTCAACCTCAACAGTTTTTTCGGACCGGTCCGTCCTCTCAGCAGGGCGATTACAACAACCACAACAACAACAAGTTCAACAAACCCACTTACAACAAATTCAACAAATCCGAGGTCACCAACACCGAAAGAAGGAACACCAATCCTTTTCGCCAACAACAACAACAGTAGATTCATCGTCGCCTCTAGTAGGCGGCCGGCTCAGCCGGTTCTTTTCACAATGGACAACTCTTTCCATATCAAACTTACTTCTCAAAACAATTCAATCCGGCTTTATAATTCAATTCCACACTCCACCTCCTCTCACCAACAACCCGCAACCCATGATTCCATACAACCTCGACCAAAAACAACTACTACAACAAGAAATACAATCTCTATTGCAGAAAGGAACAATAGAGGTCGTGTCTCAGCAACAACAACTAGCAACACCGGGGTTCTACAGTCCACTCTTTGTGATCCCCAAAAGAACGGTGGTCACCGCCCGGTCTTCAACCTCAAAAAACCCAACTCATATGTTACGGCACCTCACTTCAAAATGGAAACTCTCCAGGAAGTGACACGCACCATAAGACCCAACAACTGGATGACTTCCATCGACTTTTCCGATGCATTTCTCCACATACCTGTCCACCCTTCTTCTCGTCGTTTCCTTCGTTTTCGTTGGAACCACACCACCTATCAATTCAAGACCAGACCCTTTGGCTTATCCCTAGTACCTTGGCTCTTCACAAAACTTACCAAACCAATTCTCGAATGGGCTTGTCAACAGAATATTCGTCTGAGTGCTTACCTCGACGATTGGATCTTGGTTGCAGACACTTTCCAACAAGCCCAGCAACAGACCCAGTGTGTACTCCACAAATTGCAACAACTAGGTTGGATTGTCAACGAGAAGAAATCGACCCTACTTCCAACTCAACAGCTCGATCATCTCGGCTTCTCCTTGAATACCACCAACATGACAGCTCGGTTGCCGGGAAACAAGATTCTAAACCTTCGGAAAAGCATACAACAACTTCTGAAAGACCCCATCCAATCGGCACGGACGATTCACAGTCTCACCATGAGGATCCAATCGGCGACGTTTGCTCTCCTGCCTGCCCGACTGTACACACTGTGATGTTTGGGTTGTGAATGAAGATATAATAGAAGATTGAAAGAAAACAAAGAAATACAGTGAGACTGTTCAGTACTTCTTTATTACAAAAATAAATTGATTATTCTAAAATATATCTTTTCCAGGTTGTCTTTTATACTACCTGATTTATTGACTAATTGTGATTACTGATTATTGATTACTTAACGCCTTGACAGCGTGTGCCTGGGAATTGATTATATAAATTCTCCTTTAATTCTCCTTGTTACCTAAAAGGTACAATTATGGTTTCCTTATTTGTAAATATCCATATTATCCCAGTTACCGTTATTTACTGTCATTATACAGTGCTTACTTTATATTTATAATGTATAGTGCTATGAGTGATTATTCATTTATATGATGAAAGATTATTTATTATATTTTGTATTGAAAGTGCTCAGATCACCACACACACAACATCTATTGCGAATGAAGAACCGATCGGTACGATCCCTAGCCGACTGGGACAAGAAACAACCACTTCCAGTAGCATGTATCAAGGAGCTCCGTTGGTGGTAATGGAATTTACAACTATGGAATGGGAAGAGCATCCTCCCACAGACGCCTCAACAAACGATCTATGTGGACGCCAGCAACACGGGCTGGGGTTGCAGCCTGAATCTACCGAACCAACCATCTCTCACTGCACATGGACACTGGACACACCAAGAAGCTCGAATGTCAATCAACTGGAGAGAGTTGAAAGCGGCTTTTCTTGCATTACGCTCCTTCTCCCGACTTCACAGCATGAGAATCCTGATTCGTACGGACAACACTACGTCTATGGCCTACATGAACAAACAGGGCGGGACGAGATCACTACCACTTATGGAATTAGCAACCAAACTGTGGAAATGGTGTTTGAAAAGAGGAATAACAATTCAATCCACACATGTACAAGGAATTGCCAACACAATTGCGGATTTCGAGTCGAGACGGCCTTACCAAAAGAACAATTGGATGCTTCGACGACCGATATTTCATCAAATTCAGCAACATTGGGGACAAAACGACGTAGATCTTTTTGCGGATCGGAATACCCACTAAGTAAGAAACTACGTGTCGTGGCTCCCAGACCCAGGCAGCCTTGCCACCGACGCGTTCACCATTCCTTGGAATCAATTTCAGTTCCCGTACCTCAACCCACCGTGGAACCTGATAACACGATGCTTACACAAAATTATTCAGGAACGGTTACCTTTGGTGACGATGGTGACCCCGTATTGGAAGATAGCAATTTGGTTTCCTGTCTTACAGACGTTGAGGGTAGCACCACCGGTTCTCCTCCACCCAGCCACATCGATCACATTACCTTCACCAGCAGTGATATGGCCAACAACAGCAAATCACAACTGGAAACTCGCCGTGTGGAAACTTTCAACACTCAATACTGTTGTGAACATATATGAATTCATATGCATAGATCAATAAATGATGATCATGGCAAAAAACCAGATCACTTCTATGGCAATTGCAATGGATCTATAGTCACTGACATTCACTCATTCTACTAGAAGTACTACATCATCCTCATAGACAGAGGTTATAAACCTAGTGACTCTGTTATTATTAATGGCCCTTATAAAGTGACAGTTAGAGCTGACAAATACATTGGCATTGGCATTTGACAAATATGTAATAGTTTATTCAAGTTCAGGTCAGATCATGTACTATTGGCTGAGCTGACAACTTCCTCTAAAGGCATTTCTCTTAATTGCTCCTGATCTAACAAATCAATCCGTAGTCAAGAAGCTAACCCAAAACAATACTTTGACCGAGAAGAAAAAGTATAAATACCTCGACATTTTATAGCAATTGAAAGATAACATTTTTCTAGGAGAAATAAAAACCTATACAAGTTCTAACGGACTTTCTCTGTGTTCTTACCTTTTCTCTTATTTAATATCTACTCTCTCTTCATCTCACAACAGCTAGGTTCACTCTTGCAGCAGTATAATTACGACAGCTATAGTAGCCATAGTAGCCATAGTAGCCATAGTAGCCATAGTAGCCATGGTAACCATACACCACAGCGTGAGCAACTGCATTTTTCTTCCATCGCTTACGCTGTAGTGACAACTCTATAAAAAAGTAACTAGAGCGATAGAGAAAATTATAGAAAGACTTGTATACCTCAGGCCTTCGTTGTCAGTGTGATGGACTTACCTAAAAAAAAAAGAAAAAAAAACATTTTCAATCATAAAAATATTGACAGTTATGCCGAAATTACAAGTATGCCATTTGCGTACTCAAAAATTTTTTTTCGAAAAACAATAAAAACCTCTATTTTAGAATTAAAACCACTAATGTAAAATAAATCAAAAATATTTTCTGCAATGACAAAAAAATAAAAAAGTAAAAGATTTCATATTTTTTGCTTGAAATTTTGAAAAAAGCTTGTTTTTCAATTTTTCTGTTTTAAATAAATAAACGAGTCTACCGATTATTGATCTTTTCTTTTAAGCTAAAACAGTAAAGCCATCATCCGGTAGACTCGTTTATTTATTTAAAACAGAAAAATTGAAAAACAAGCTTTTTTCAAAATTTCAAGCAAAAAATATGAAATCTTTTACTTTTTTATTTTTTTGTCATTGCAGAAAATATTTTTGATTTATTTTACATTAGTGGTTTTAATTCTAAAATAGAGGTTTTTATTGTTTTTCGAAAAAAAATTTTTGAGTACGCAAATGGCATACTTGTAATTTCGGCATAACTGTCAATATTTTTATGATTGAAAATGTTTTTTTTTCTTTTTTTTTTAGGTAAGTCCATCACACTGACAACGAAGGCCTGAGGTATACAAGTCTTTCTATAATTTTCTCTATCGCTCTAGTTACTTTTTTATAGAGTTGTCACTACAGCGTAAGCGATGGAAGAAAAATGCAGTTGCTCACGCTGTGGTGTATGGTTACCATGGCTACTATGGCTACTATGGCTACTATGGCTACTATGGCTACTATAGCTGTCGTAATTATACTGCTGCAAGAGTGAACCTAGCTGTTGTGAGATGAAGAGAGAGTAGATATTAAATAAGAGAAAAGGTAAGAACACAGAGAAAGTCCGTTAGAACTTGTATAGGTTTTTATTTCTCCTAGAAAAATGTTATCTTTCAATTGCTATAAAATGTCGAGGTATTTATACTTTTTCTTCTCGGTCAAAGTATTGTTTTGGGTTAGCTTCTTGACTACGGATTGATTTGTTAGATCAGGAGCAATTAAGAGAAATGCCTTTAGAGGAAGTTGTCAGCTCAGCCAATAGTACATGATCTGACCTGAACTTGAATAAACTATTACATATTTGTCAAATGCCAATGCCAATGTATTTGTCAGCTCTAACTGTCACTTTATAAGGGCCATTAATAATAACAGAGTCACTAGGTTTATAACCTCTGTCTATGAGGATGATGTAGTACTTCTAGTAGAATGAGTGAATGTCAGTGACTATAGATCCATTGCAATTGCCATAGAAGTGATCTGGTTTTTTGCCATGATCATCATTTATTGATCTATGCATATGAATTCATATATGTTCACAACAATAATTAAGACGATGAACACCAGCAGGAGCAATAGGTAGTGCATCCCATAATGCTGGGTCAAGCGCCTGACATGACAAAAAGTGTTCACGGGAGACAAAAGCACCAGAGAGACAAGGACATTCTTCACGCATGTTCGCAAAGCGACCAAGACGCCAACGCACCAAGCGACTACGAGAAGTACGAAGCATGGGCAGGTATAAGATTGGATCCGGCTTAGACGTACAAGGACGACAAGCACGGAGAAGGACGGAACGACCACGAGCCGCATGTCGCACCATTTGGCGGTCAAATTGGCTCTGCCATTGTCGTCTAAAGTGAGTACGAAGTTCAGCATTAGAGACAGGCTGTGGGTCCGGTAGTGAACGGTACAAGACATTCTGTTGAAGAAGCTTGACCAGGCGAGGGTACCGTAGTTGATCACGCAAAAGCACTATCAAGCAGTCATCAGGGAGGTATTGTACACGCAAAGCGAATTTGGTGACAAGGATGTTGTACCTATGATTCATGGCAGGAAGACAGGTGAGGTGTTTTGCAACTTGAAACCATGAGCCACCAACAAACATACGGACCAGGCGATTCTGCAGATCATCTAGGTGTGTCATGTCTGCCGAAGCAAGACGGGATATAGCCAAACCATACTCTATCTTGGGACGAATAAAGCAGGCATACAGCCGAGAGGGCAAAAGAAGTGAGAAACCATTGCGATGAACACCGACAGAGGTTAGCAGAGCCATGGTCTTGATGGCCTTAGCAGATCTCAAAGAGATGATGCCAGGTCGATGGATGCCTTTTTCTCGAAAGGGTACACCAAGGTAGATGAACTCGTCCACGAGGGGCAGAGATTCGCCATACAATGTCAATCGAGGGCCATCACAAGGTGAGTTTAGAACTGCACACTTGGCCGGACTCCAACGATATCCAAGGGAGCAAGAATGCTCAGCAGCAAGGTTCAACATATGCTGGACTTGACTACGAGAGCCGAAGATCGCAACATCATCCGCAAAAAGAAGACAATTCAGAGGAATTGCATCAGACATACCAGGAGGACATACCAAAGTAGTACCAGCCGTAGCAGCAGAACGAAGGAGAGAAGGAAGAGAGTTAATGTACAAAGAGTACAAGTGCGGAGAGAGAACAGAACCTTGCAGAACACCCGTGACAGGCTGAAAGGGAGTAGAAGAGTGGTTGGCTATCAGCACAGATACTTGTACGTCGTCAAACAAGTTGACTAGTAAAGCAAGCACAGGCCGAGGTAGAGAGGAGCGAGCCAGTACATCCCAGATGACACGTCTGTCGACAGTATCATAAGCAGCCTTGATGTCAAGAAAAGCAACAACAGGACGGCGATGGTTGGTTAGAAAGTAATCATGCATCAAGTCATGCAAGCATAGAGCTTGATCCAGAGGACTACGTTGAGGACGGAAACCACCTTGCGCAATGTCCAGTGTAGGCGAGTGTTCATGAAGACAATCAGCTATTGTAAACTCAAAGAGCTTACGCATGACTGATGTCAACGAAATCGGTCGATAGTTGGACGGATCAGAGGGATCACCTTTTTTGTGTATCGGGTATACATTAGCAAGACGCCAGAGAGAAGGAGTATAAGCCCATTGATAACACAGGGAGAACAGGAGAGACAAAAGCGGGGCAAGGTCCTTGGTCACGGCCTTCAGCATTTCTGCTTTCAGGTGATCGCTTCCAGGTGCCTTCCGAAGAGGTAAACGCTTGATGTGATCCATGATCGTGTCTGCTGAGAACATATCCAAATTGGATGGCAAGACAAAAGGAACCAAACTATCACAGGAAAGTGGTGGGGGTGGACGAGATTCTGACGGAGGCAACAGAGAGCCAGCATAGACCGAAGTCAAGTGAGTAGCCATAGCATCTACTGAAGCTTTAGGACCATCTTTGTGA
This sequence comes from Gilbertella persicaria, assembly GCF_025201335.1. Lineage (NCBI taxonomy): Eukaryota > Fungi > Mucoromycota > Mucoromycetes > Mucorales > Choanephoraceae > Gilbertella > Gilbertella persicaria. The sequence continues at coordinate 91,145 of NW_026252039.1, forward strand.
GCATAAGTACCGGAACAATCACGTCTTCTTTTCATACGAGAGAGGGTGCCAGTGGCTTTAGAAAAGTCTTGTTCCAACTGAGCACAGAAGTTCTTCCAAGAGAGACGCTTAGCTTTAGCAACAAGACGACGAAAGTGACGATGTGCATCATGATGCAACGACCACCAGTAAGCTTTGTCAACACCAGAGGCATGACGCCACCTACTATAACAGCGATCGCGTTCTCGAGCTGCTGATTCGATATCAGGAGTCCAGTACTTCTTCCACCATTTTCCAGACCGATGTTGTCTTGCACCAACCGACCCATCCAAAGCCTCGTAGAAGCACCCATTAAGAGTAGCATTCAACTCGTCAATATCAGGGCGTTCAAGCGGTGGCGCAGAGACCAGCTGACTCAGAGTAGATTCCAGAGGAACTACAAGCGAGCGAAACTTGCTTTGGAACAGTGCCAAAGGTTCCTTTTCCCGCAAGCGAGATAGGTTCCAAAGGCGTCGTGGAGCAAGACCGTCAGAGCCAGCATGAGCCCAGATCCCAAAGTAGAATCATAGTCGAATGACAAAGTCATCAACCGGTGATCAGACCCAAGGGAGAGATCAGATTCTACTGCGATTGAGCACCACGCATATTCCACGAGGAAATATTTGTAATGAACAAATCGATAATACTACTCATTTCCATACCACGTCGAAACGTTGTAAAGGTGGGCACACCACGACAAAGAGTAGTATTCAGCACAGCCAGGTCTCGTTGTTCAAGCCATGCACGCATAGCAAGACCACGCGAGTTGGTAGCGGAATCACCAGTGAAATCACCAAAGCGAGCATTAAAGTCACCACAGAGGATAGAGTCAGAGTTGAGAGGAATAGAGGAGAGGGCGGATAGCACCAGCTCATTAGAGAGACTGGGTGGAAAGTACGAACAATGCACATTGACTGCTCCCATTTTGAGTGAGAGAGTATATGCATTGAAAGACGGCAACTGGGTGACAGGAAAAGGACAGGAAGGAGAGACAAGAGCAGAGACACCACCAGAACCACGGTTGTTTGCACCAACTACCTTTGATCCATATAGATGGTATTGCGACAAT
>NW_026252040.1:0-89436 GCF_025201335.1 Gilbertella persicaria
TTTTTTTTTTTCAATAATAAAAATATCTCGTACCAATCCGGAGGGAAACTTCAAGGAAAGAATCCATTTCCCATACACATTGTACGCCTTTTGCTCGAACATCGGTCATTTTGTAAGTTATTTATTGAGCGTAAAATACCCACTGGTAAGTCCAGATGTCATTTAATTTGTTTCTAAGTAGGTAAAGATTTAATAGTCACATGGCTGTCAAGCTGACCTACTAGAAACTATATGGTTCTCCGAATTGTGGTTAGCTCAAATGTTTTGTAAACTATTTGAATTCTATAGAATGTAAAAGTGCTTAAAAAGAATGCTTGTATACATCCCTATCGTTACTGTATATGATGTCAACAAAATATGATAATTTAACAAGATATACATAACAGGTCCGTGTGGTATTTTATTTGAAAAAAAACAGCACCCCTTGATAAATGAAAAAGTGCAAGGGGGAAGATGAATCATGTTGAAAAATTTCAAAGATATTAGTATCTTTATATAAGCAGTGGAATCTATTTTGAATGTGATTTTTATTGATTTGAATAGACAAAAAGATTAGAAACAAAACTTGGCTTACCTATGGAAAATAAAATGTTAATATATTATATAGATTTTTTTTCGTAAAAAAGGAGAAGATCAGTGCTTCTTAGAGATTATAACAGGTGTATGATTTTTTTTTGAATCAGACAACACAGAATGTTGATCAAAAATACACTTATCATCAATTCAACTCCTTTCTTACGCGCTTTTTAATTTACCTTGGAGAAAAATAGAGAATCAACATATATAAAATATATGCTCAGACATCGCCTTTTTATCGTCTTACCCCGAACGCTTTTCTCTTTTTTAAGAAAAAGAACGGTTGTGGTTCAATAACAATAAAATCGCTATTAAATTCAAACGTTTACCAAAGCTTTCATCAGTGCAATATATTTCTTTTAGAGAAAAGAAAGCAAGGAAAAAAAATTTTTTTTGCTTACTTTTTGATATCTCTAGTTGTGGCAGTCACTGGAAATTTTTCATAGAGTTCAAGACTGTCTTTTTAATTACAATCGAGCTGTCAAATATAGAAGACTTAAAGCCATTGTAGAGGGTAAAGCTGGTTAAGATAAGACGAGGTTTTTCCTCTTTTTATTTTCTTGATTCCTAATATGAAAGATCATCTTGTCTAGAAGTGTTCAATGGTCATAATTCACCATTAAAAGCCTTGAGCAATTGAAATTGATACTTGAGAGAAACTGATAAAGAATTATGATGACTAGAAAAGCCTTCTCTCGTTCATTCTACATATAGCTATAGAAATATCTCGAGAGGAATGCTCTTTAAATCATTTCTGATTATATATTTTTTCTACATCAGGAATCGATAGAGTCCCAGCTCACATGTCACAAAAAAAGACAGTCATTTTCTCAAAAATTATAAAAAGCTGGCTTACTAGTGAATTCGATGCTCTCTTTATCTCACGAAGAGAAATAAAAATTTCTCGAAAAGTGGCTTAAAAAAAGATTTACCTGCTTACTTGGGTAAATGTTTCATAAAGGGCTACAAGAAATATAGTGCGGTGTAAAACCTTTGTTGGAGGACTCGTTCTGCTGAAAGACATCGACCAAAGCCGTTCAATATATACATATGTTATTATAAAAGAAAATGAAAATTAAATATATTATTCATAATATATATACTTTCTCGAAACAACTTTAGAATGTAAGAAAAAACTTTTCGTAAAATAAACTATTTTATGTATTCTGTTCGAAAAGGAAATGAGGCCCAAATACATTTCTCGGCTCATTAAGACTCAGTGTGGAGAATTGATGACCCATAAATGTTGGAATGCTTCTGTTATGCTTGCCCTTATGTTCTCTGAATACTTCAAAAAGAACACTTGTAAGGGTTTCCATTCTCATGGAGACTACAGTAGTATTCCTCTTTTAAGGGAAGAAGAGAAAAATTAATTGAGAAAGTCAAGAGCGATCCTTAGATAAGCAATTAATTGTCACTGATGTCACATATGGAGCAGTAGCTGATCCCTAAAAGTAATTTTGCTCTGTAATATTTATACCTGAAATACACAAGAATGTTGTCTTTTTTCAAAACTACTATTGGCAGTTTGAAAGCAAGAGCTTTTGCTGCTTACTTTATCCAATCGTTCCAACAAATCAAACTAAATAAGCATCAGTCTTTGTGCATGATAATGAATTTTTCTGCTGCATAACGACTCGAGTTTATTCATGCGTTTGGCTGCTATTATCATAATACTACAGATGTTAGTGAAACTGATGAATAAGTCGAGGATGCCTTGAGTCATTTGAAAGGTTGTTACATGCATTTTATCCAAAGTGTCCAAAGAATAGTATCAAACCATTCGATTGTTTCTCTCGGCTTAAAAGCTAATTTTCTTGATCTGGTATATCACCTACGCACAATTAACATTGAATCAACACTCGTAAAAACTGTAAAGTGTCTCCTTGAGCAGTTTTTCAATTATACTCGTTGGCTTAACTGGTGACTAAAATCCTCAATAATTTCTAGAAGCAACTCATCAAACAAGAACATCAAATTCTGTCGAGCTATTCCACATTATGCTTTATAGCACTATGAGTGGAAGGAATACTATTTCTTTTGCTATTAAACAACTACTTCAGATAGCAAAAAAATGAAAACACATCGATTGTTGGCCTTTTTGAGCGTGGTCAAGCCTTACTATGGCAAGAAAATTGTCAATTATTATAAAGAAAGTGACAACCGTCCTTCCGATAATATTCCAATATTTTTTGATGAAAATAACTCTCAATTGAACAAAAAAAAAAAAAAAAAAAAAAAAAAAATGAGAGAATTATTTTAAGAATATTAGAATAGAAAATCAAAAGAAAAAGATGGAAACGACTGCTGTTTCTAGAGATGATGAAGAACTTGAGAAATACTCCATTAAAGAAAAGGACCCTTTTTTAGGTATCTTGAAAGAGAAAAGTCTTCTATTTGATACAATTGCAGAGGAAGCCTTTGCAAGTCTACCAGAGAAAAAGGATAAAACAAAAGAGCAAGTTGACCTTACTCTGCTAGAGAGCCTTCTCAAAGGTGGACAAGCTACAGATAGTGTTATGTCACGCCTTTATGGTTTGAAAAACAAAAACCCTGAGGGCTGTTTATCATCAATTTTCGAAGCTACTCCTATTGCTGTTGTAGCGGTTCAGACCTGTCTGATTTAGACGACTATGTTGAAGATGAGATACGAATTGCTGACAACCTAAGTGTTTTTGCATTTGATGTGCATTCTGCCAGCATTGTGGACTTCTCGCATTTGAAATTAAACGACAACAGAAGCCATTCATGCTACATTGATGCTCCGTTTGAATTGCTTTTATGTGTCATTCCTTTCATCAAACAAGAATTCTCAAAGGCGTACGAACAAGGAGATAAGTACGACAACATTCTGTACAACTCATTTTGTCAATACGAGAACGGTAATAGAATTGAAGGCAATCAGGCTATTAGAGATTTTGTTTGGGAAGAAGAAAATACTTTCACTAAAGATGAAATGGATGATTCCTGCTTTTGCTTGGATTGGTTTCTCTCTGGGATATCTGTTATAACTAGAAGTCTGCTTTCTTTCGAATGTGTATACGGGTCTTCATTCATCACAGCGCAAGCGATGGAAGAAATCTTTCAATATATGCGCTCAGAATTGGAATATCTTGGCCAAATCTTCACTCGAAATTGGAAGGTTTCCTCCACCGCATGCGCTGCAGTGAATTTATATATGTTCGCAACAGAACATAAATGATTAAAAAAAAACAATTAGATTAATATTCACGAAAAAGATCGACAAGCAACAATGCAGATCAAAACAAAAATAGTAAAAGATCCTAAATAAGCTTGTCGGTATCAGTCAATACCTGGGTAGGGATAATGTAATGATCTGACGTAGCATAAGTCTTCAATTACATAATAAAATGTATCCCAATTCATTTACATACTAAAAACATGAACTAAAGAATCTCTCGTAATAGATAAACAGCTATCATTTCTGTTAATAGAAATACATACAGCACTAATGTACAATCCAGTGTTTCCACCGTCAATTGGTCACTTTACTGAAAAAATTGGTCGCTTTTTAAATTTCAATTGATCACTTTCTGAAATAAATCAATAACGTCTTCTATTCAGTGAGCAATAAATTGGAGTTAGATAGCTTCTTTAAGCACTTATGAAATAAATTTACAGGATGTTGAATATAATTTTGAAGATGTTGGAGAAGAACTTCTTCACAAGCCTCAACTATTCTTTTGGTCAGAGTTTCTGTGTCTCTCAATGCATGACGCCTAACTTTGGACTTAACAATAGACCAAAAGTCTTCGATAGGGTTAAGTTCTGGCGAATAAGGAGGAAGATAAACCGGAATATAACCACGGCTTTCGATTAAAAGACTAATCAAAGTAGGAACGTGTATAGGAGCGTTATCCATAACAATGTGAGATCCATGCATACTTGGAAACATGTCCATGATATCCATTGTGTCGATAATGAAATGCATATAATGAGAACCAGTAGTTCCGTTAGGTACTGATAATTTATCACCAGGTGCCTTACGCTTGGTTGCTCCGACCACTTTTCTTTTTAGGTTACTGGGCTCTCTCATGGATACATTTACCACGCCTACGGAAGAAATAGCTCCCAACACTATATGAGATGTAGCCCTTCCTGTGGGTGTTTCTACGATAGCTGGTTCATCACGTGTTGAACAAGCTCTTCCATGGGTCATATTGATGTCAAATCCTGACTCATCTATAAACACACAATTCTGAAAGTAGACCATGCCCTTCTCTAACCACTCCTTTATCCAAACAGCCCGTTTTTTCGATGAAATGTCTAGAAACTACTTTGATAGAAAGATTACATTCTTCTTTCATAAACTCGGCTACCCTTAACTTTTTTATATCCAAGTCCGCAAACTTCACAGTCAAGTCCTCTACAGCGTCTTGAATTGCCATAGAATCTTCGTCAAAAAATTGATTAAATGAGACTTACGGGCTTCATTTAGTTGGCTGACTATTCTATAAATGGTTTTATTGGTTTTTTTAACTAGGATATTTCTCTCAGGATCATCCTCATATGTTTGTTTCCACTTGCGAGCAGTGTCGTAATTGACATTGGCTGCTATGGCTGCTTGCTTTGGTTTCATGAGTCTTTCCCTTAAAAAATAAAAATAACGCTTGCGATCTTTGAACGTATAAACATTATATTGCAAATCTCTTTCCTTCTTAGGCTCAGCCTCTTTCATCTCAGTGTCGGCTGGAGATCTTGTTTCAACCTGAACTTCTTGGCTTTTGATATACTTTCGAAGATCTGTCAATTTTTTCAAGCGAAATGATTTATCCTCGACGTAACTCGGTGCTTCCTGAACTTGCTCGTCAAAAACGCCACCAGTACCGTCTTCATGGAAAAAGAGAGCGTTCATGTTATGGCTCATGGTAAAAGTAAAAAAAAACGTCTCAGTAACGACCAAATAAAAGCTCACAAAAATGACCAATTGAAGTTGCACACTCTATCACATAGTAAACACATATATATTGACATGTCAATGTTTATATCCTTCTAACTCTTATTACCTACAATAGACCTCATAACAAGTCTCAAAGTATTTATTCTTTTCTTTTTTTATTTCTCTTTCTTAAATCAGCTATCACAACTTCACAATTATGAATCATTTACTAATCGAACGTATTCAGTGCATGGTTACTTGATTTTACTTATTGTATCATTTGAATTTCGAATTACATTCAGACCGAATCGATTGCCTCTATTGAACCATCCTTGCCAAAGAACAGATACAATACACAGAGCAACAACACCACCCATCATACACTGACCCTTCCAGTCAGGATGATATTCACCTGGTATAAATCGTTTTACCATAAATTGATTTAAATGGTATCTGCTTGACCGATTTCGTTCTGCATTAAAGTCCAACAATGTCTCAAGTCCAATAAAGAATCCAGTACGGACCAACAAATCCACACCTAATATCATAACATAAGCACCAATAAATGAAGTCGATAAAACGACTGTAATAAACTCGATAAACACAAGCCCCAATATAAACAGCATCACGAGAGACACTGCGAGTATACTACGATGAACAAAGTTTTGTATCACAAAATTGTCTTTCCAACAGCAAATAAACATGGTCATTAATATACCAGCCAGACCAACGAGGACATACATGCCAATTCGATAAAAGATCATCAAAAAAGCACCCAAGACGAGGCCGACACCAATACAGACACCAAGATAGAGAGTAGAAGTATTAGGATAACTTGTAGCTGGTTCATTCACCTGAAGGCCTATCCATGCAATCGCACCTTATGTATCTTAGTCTGTGTTTTATGATTTTCTGTACCCATCTTACTGCCTAATAATACACCTGTCAAGATAATTGTCACTCGAAAAAGCATAAATCCAGTCAACATAAGAGCAGCACCAAAGATGATTAACAGAGAAGCTGCTGCAACCACTTGCGCCTCAAATTGTGGAAATGGTTTACAATCACATTTTTTTCCATCTTGAATACAAAAACACCTATCTGAAAATATTTGCTTATGATCGTTAAGGCCTGTAGATGTAGGTACCACAGTGAATGTCTTGACAGGCAAAGTCATTGATTTTGATTTTATGCAATTTGTTTCATGGCATGCGCATGATAGAAATAGCGTTAAAAAAAATACCCATACAAGAAAAGACTTGTGCATACTAATAACCGAAGAAAAGAAAAGAGAAAATCAACATCTCTTTATAGACTTTTCTTGTTTTTTTTTTTATCTTGGTAGGCTTCTATATCAAGTACTGTATGTAAACAACTAGCGAAACAATGAATTCAAATCTCGAGATACATTATGATAGGGCAAAATGACTGCTAAGGCAAAAAGAAAAAATAAAAAACTCTGCGGGGTTATTTTCGATTTGTTTATTTGTCATGATAAGTAGAGAAAATATAAAGCAAGAACTCGTAAACTATCAACCCACTGACGAAGAAAGACTCGTCATACGGTCTGCCGTATTCAACTTTGTGACTATGGGTATATACTTATAGATAGGCACGCGTTAATATTGACATACCTTATAGCTACGATCGGGGCTGCAGCACTTGGTATGTCTGCTAGTCTTTGGAGTAAGTAAATATACAAACAAGTAGAATGTATTCTAAGACTTTCAATAGGTCGCTCAAGGTCCCCTAGTGCCAAACCAAAAACGGCTATTCCTACAATTTGTAAGATACAGTACTAAAGAAAAAATATTAAGAATTGAATAGTAGGTACATTCACAGGCTTAACATTAGGTGGTATTCTCGGCATGGATAGAGGCATGCGTCAATTAAGAGAATCACTTCCAGTCAATTCACATTTATTAACACTTATCCATGAAAACGATCAATTGAAAAAAGAAACATTACTCAATGGACCAACAGATTTATTATCAAAAGAAAAGTAATATAAAGAACTAGGATGTTTTTTGAGAAATGATGTTTGAGGAGGTAGAGAGTAAGGTTGCGTTTGATTTTGTCTTGTTTAATATGGGTCTTCCGGAAGAGGAGGAGGGTATATTGATGTTAGTACTATTGTGTATCATCAAAGTATGGAATTGATCACTTAATTTTGCTGGTGTAATATTTTGCCCAATAACGCCTGTGATCCAACCACAGCCAATACGAAATACTTTTGAAGATCCTTCTAGCTTCGACAATTTGACAGCCACCAGACGATGCTCCAATTCTTTTGAGAGTGAAATAATCTCAATGGCAAAGATAGTCACACCAGATTTTTTTCTTGTCCGTCTTCTTCTTCTGTTGTGGCTGTGGAGGCAGAGGAACCTGTATTACCTCGTTGATTTATTGTAGTAGCCGTAGTAGCTGTGGTAAAGCGACTACTACCATTTATGTTTGGAAAAGGTGGGTATCGAACAGATCGGCTGTCATGGACAACAAGAGTGGAAGAATGGTGTGGAAAGATACTAGACAAGACATGACTTGTCATACGCTTAAACTTGCTAAACTTACTGCTACTATTCACAAAATGAGAAGATCTGTTCATATCCGACAGGCCTGCACTACTTTTACTAAAAGATGCTTGGCTACCTTCTTGTTCGCCTATGTTATTTGAAAAATACATGCCAAGTGATTGATTGGATGTACCCAGCTTACTATCTCTTCGCTTGAGTTTGTAAAACGATCGTGGTTTTTCATCAATATAATCGTTTAATGCCATCACACAGACAAGACGGTCGTGTTTATCACGGTGATAAGTGATGCCCATAATATCACATATTCCTCGAATAATGAGCATCATGGCAGTCTCATCTTCTTGCTGAGATGATTGTCGTAGTGCAGCAGAAGATTCCCCAACACCCGTCAAGCGCATCGCTGTCTCGGGTGCTAATTGAAACGTATAATAGTGCACTTGATCCTTTGCTACACGTTGGTACAACTGAGACAGACTCATATTGGAGCTTGTTTTTCGTACCATCGTTCGTTGTGTACTCACATTAGGCTGCGATGTGTTTGAATAAGCTGCGGCGGATGTCAAATTCATCAATCCTTGATCAGGTTGCTTAAGTTTACGAAGCAAGTGACGAATAGGCGATTTGTTGCCTGCTTTATGTGCAGGTGATAGCTGTATTTGATGAGACAGCTCATTGACTTTTTGAAACAATAAGTGTCGTTGTGCTTCGCTATTGGTATAAATATCTTCAGGTTTTGGTGAATGTGGTACAACACTTGTAAAGTAAATAGAGGGGTTTTTAGGATGACACACAATCGTGCGTCTGATGAATTTCTTGTGTCGTTTCTCCTCTTCCATATCTTTGATGTGCTGGTATTTCATTCTTTCTTTTTCTTTTTTGCGGCGAGTGAGGTCATCTTCTTCGGCATTGATGACAGTCGCCATTGCGTTTTGTACACCATAGCTAAATATATCGGGTAACTGTCCATTGTCAAAAAGCCAGGGATCACCTTTTAACGCTAAGTGAACACGAGTTCGTTTACTTTTATCTATCGACATGCACTTTATGATAGTTTTTCTCAATTCTGCACTTAGTTGAGGTGGAACAACAAAATTGCCAGCTGTTACATCTTTTCGCAAGTCTCCCACAGCTATTATAATAAGCTTCTTGTTATGTTTTCTCTGATTTACTTACTATTTGCATTAGCAAAGGGTTCTGCACCCACTGTCATACGATATAGTGATACTCCTAGGCACCAGCAATCAACTTCTGGCCCTGTGTATCCTTGTCCGTTAATAATTTCAGGACTATAATAAAGCATAGAACCTAAACATATATGCATTTTAATTGGATGTTGGACAAGAAATTGTTGTTACCACAAATCGTTTTCAACCTTCTTCTACCGTATCGATTGCCTAGTCCAAAATCAGCAATTTTTACTTGAAGGTCTTTGGTTAACAAGATATTAGGTGTCTAAAACGCATACATAAGTTGCATTCTCCACAAATTCTTATCTTACTTTTAAATCTCGATGAACTACCCATCGAGAATGGCAATAATCCATGCCAGCTACCATTTGTCGAAAAATGATTCTTGCTTGATCTTCTGATAATCTACCACCTTGTTGTTGCAGAAACTCATCTAAATTAAATCCATCCACATATTCCATTACTAGGTACATGGATTCTGTTGTCTCATATGTTTCATATAATCGAACAATGTTTGGATGATCAAGCACTTCCATGAGTGATATTTCTCGAACAAGTCTTGACATGACTCTGTAATCGTGTTGTCTTTTATCTATAATCTTTCATTTGTCTTTATATAACTCACAAGTACGCATTAAAAGGGGGAGGGTTACCTTGATTGCCACTTGTTTCTTTGTCAAGCTATGATAGGAAAGCATGACTCGACTGAATTTGCCCTGACCTACTTGTCGAATAAACGTATAGTCTCCAATACCTTGAAGAAAGGTATCAGGGCTAGGATGGTATTGTTTTGGTGCCTTTCGGGGTTTCTTTGTTGATGTAGACGGAATAGTTGGAAATGCTTCTGTTCTTGTTGGTCTTTGTTCATGATAATCATGTTGCATGATTGGCAATTCTCGAGCATTTGAACTACGCTTCCATTTCCTAAACTGATCAGCAACAGCGTTAAATCCCATAGAAAATAAAACGCGTATGAAGAAAGGAAAAAAAAAAAACAAAAAAAGAAAACAGGTTGGTTCATATTTGTATTCCCGAGAAAAACATGCTGCTTTTTTTCCTAAAACATAACCGTACTCCGATCTTTATTTATATTATTAGAGGCCGTTGATTGCAAGCGCACTTTCTAAATGCCTTGGTATATCTTTGGCCAATTCTTCTTCTCTTTTCTTTTCCATTTTCTTTGTTGTCAATCCACCTTTGTTCTTGATATATTCGGCTAATTTCTTGTGACCAGCCGCTTTAGCCATATCATAAGGTGTATTGACTCTCTTGGGTACATAGGTATTGATTTTACAACCGTACCTTTCAACCAACAACGACACTACTTCTAACCTGCCGCTTCTTACTGCCCAATGTAATGGCAATTCGCCTCGAGAATCTGGCTCTGAAACAGGTACTTGACATGCTTTCATCACAAAGGACACAAGATCCATGTGACCCGATAAACAGGCATAGTGCAACACATTTGCGCCTGTCAAATGGATAAGAATACATGCTACATATACAGATAGACTTACCTAAACTGTCAGTTTCCAAGTTGAGTACACCCTCTGTGACACTAACAATATATTCTACAACAGCAGCGTGACCCTGCTCAGCTGCTACATGAAGTGCTGTCTTTTTCTTGCTACCACCTCCGCGTGCGGAAATAAGATCACCACCAGCTTGGACCAACTTTTGTAGACCTGCTAACCAGCCGACACTAGCAGCTAAATAACATGGTGATACCTAGTAAAAATTCAGTATAGAAATCATACTTGTCATTCTTACTTACTTTATCTTCATCTATTTGACTCATGCTCATTGTATTTGGGTTTGCTCCTTGTTGTAGGAGTAAGTCCAGTGAACCAGGGGCTTTAGTGACAATGAGAGCATGAATCATACCATATCCGTACTTGACAGCGTGTGATGAAGATGATTGTTTAGCAGTATTAGGTGATCCTCCTCGACGAAGAAAGTTACTAAATAGAAGTTTGAGTTACTTTTCCCACAGTCTTCTATATGTACCTTATGATTTTCTCAACAGTAACATCTGCGCCTTCACTTTTACTGATAGTATCCCAGAGTGCATCAGAACCACCAAAAGTAAGAGGGTCTATTCTTCTCTGTTGAATCATAGAACTACCAGCATAAGTAGATGAAGACATGGAAGATCTGACAGGTGTAATGACTGAGGAGGCACCGCTACCTGGTGTTGAATAAATTGAGTGACGAGAAAAGGTAGATTTTTTTTCATGAGATTCATTGGTACTACTCGAAAGCGAACTATAAATACTGCCTGATGTTGTTGAGCTCTGCCTTGTTCTCTGTCCTTCTTCTGTCCATTGTGAGGTTCTTTCGTCTTGGTAATATGATTCGACCAGTCGATCATGTTTCTTTTTAAAGAATTGCATTTCTCTTACTGCTTTTTCGTACCGTCTCTGACTTTCATGAATAATTTCTCGTAATTCTGTATTTTCTGTCTCAAACATACGTGCTCTTTGACTAAGCATCGTCACTAGATGTTGCTGTTCTATTATAAGTTGTTGATATTCTTGTTGTAACATAGTTTGAAGTGAATCATCGTCCACTTGACGTATTAGCATTTGAAATTGTGTTGGTTCTTCCATTGAATACATGTATATATTAAAAAAAAAATTATTTACAAAGAATGGGGAAAGAAGTAAAAGAAAAAGAGAAAAAAGGGAAAAAATCTTTTTTTTTTCTTTTGTAACATTATGTTCCCTAATTTTATATAAATGTTTTTCATTATGCAACTTTAATTTGGCACTCGAGGATAAGTATTATACATGTTGTTTGAGTCAATGAGAGGTCAAATCCTCGAATTTAAGCAACACGAATTTAATTAAATACTTGGTCATTTTTTTTTGTCAATGACACTTAGCTCCTTTTGTTTCAACAACAACTATTTCTTTGTTTAAAAAAAGCTAATCAAGCTGGTACCACAACCTTGTTCAAGTAAAAAAAAAAAAAAAAAAAAAAAAAAAAAAAGCTCGTATCACTAAAAATTGGCTTTTAAAAAAATAGTGTTGTCTGTAATCAAATGACAAAAATAGGCAGGAGAGGATATAGTTCAATCTTGCAGTAACAAAAAGACTTTGTAGTGATTGAACTCCTTTGAGTATGTAAAGGAGAATGTAGCTACCCTTAGCCACTTAACTCTATTGTCTTGTTTAGGAGGGCTCAAATCACTTTGGTATCTTGGCAATAAATCAGTTGCATTATTTTTCATTATGATTCATATAAGAAAAAAAAATAGATACTTCTATCCATGCTTCATTCCTGATTTAGAAGAATAAAGGAAATCCTATTTTTTTTACTCTTTCTTTCCTTCACAACTTTTTTTTTTAAAAAAGTATGCTTTCTCCTTATATTTCTCTTCTCTTTTTTTTTCTTGATAATCATACGAGTAAAGAAAGCAAAGGCATTTTTAATAAAGGAGTTTTCATTTGCATACATGTCACAAAATTTAATAAAACAGAAACGAAATGCAGTACAAAGATCAAATCGCGCATGAATCTTGATTAAAACGCTTTTGTAACATCATATTTTTTCTACTAACTGTTTAGAAAGAGAAAAGATAACATCTCATGCCTATTTTGTTTGCTAGCACGTGCTGATTAAAAAAAATGTTCTGGAACGACAGAGTTTAATCAGATTTTTTTTTTTTTCATCAGTGACAAGCTTTTTAGCCTAAACAGAGAAGAAATGATGTAAAATACAAAATGACGTATTTTGAAGCTTATTGAAAAAATGGCGACATTATGCAAAATCAGGACCAAGGCACAAAATTATATCAAGCCGTGGTTAAAATGGTTTCATCTAATTTTCCGAAAAAAAAAAAAGTCTAATTTATACGAATGATATTTTTTTCCCCCTTAGATTGATGGTATCAAAGAAACTTGAACTGCCTGGACTAATTTCAGTGGTATGATATGATTGGCATTGGTTCTTGGTAAAACACTACGACTTGATTTTACTTGTTAAAAAGATTCGGCAATTGACCAATACTGGGAAAGATTTTTGATGTCCAAGATATCAATGCAATTTCAGAACAAACAAGATAGGAATAACAGTAAACCTCCTTTGATACAAGCAGAACGTCGCTCATATCTTGATGTAATCTATTCCGTTTGTGATCATTCATGCAGCCTATACATCATTTGAATACACATTGATCTATCTTGATGTATCAAGGTTCAAGAGAACTTTACTAGACAGAATAAATTATGATAGAGGATCGCTTCTATTTTGTAGTAGTCAAGAGCTGCATTTGTTATTTTCTGGCTGATGCTTTTCATAACGTATCTGGTCTACTGCCTCTCAATATAAATGACTGGATGATCTTTATACTATTGATTGAAGCCCTATAAAAGAGTAAGTTAACACAGGTGCTACAAATCAAAGGCCATGCTTATAGGCAAAACAAAAAGAAAGAAATCGAGAGACACACTCTCTCTCTCGGCTGTAGCTATCTCCTTCTCAAGCCAAGGAAGCATACAGCTTGGCAAGTACTGCACATATGGGTCCCAATTGATGATGCCATACTGACTCATTCAGGGATTTACCTCATTTGAATAAACAATAATACTGGTTTCACTATTAAAGCAATAAACAATCCAGTCAAGAGAACATTGTGTATTTGTGCAGAGTGGTATTTTTCAAGATACTTGTGGGATTCGTTAATAAGTAAAGCGTACAAATTTTTAATTTTCATTAGAAGAAAAAAAAAAGTCATTTTAATAAACATAGTTTGTAAAGTATTGTAGGACATAAATAAAAAATATTACAGTTTAGTGTTTGTCTGTCATGCGTAATTTAGCTTTCACTTTGGCCTTGTATTTTTCAGCAGCCGACAAATGATAGACGCTTGAGCGGGAAATTGATAGCCGAGCAATAGGCACTAAATCATCATCGCCTTCTTCGCTTACATCGCTTAGTAATGAACATGCTTTTTGGTTTATTTGTCTGAGCCGAGGCGTAAGCAAGTGTCCTAATGGTTCATCATCGTCACTATCACTATCTGCACTAGATAGTGAGGAAGCAGGTTGATAAGTAGGTGAAAGTAATTTTAGCGAAGGCCTTGTTATTGTGGCAAAAGAAAGATTGGTAGGAGACAAAGGAGGAGGAGACACAGGAGGAGAAGACAGTGGATCATGATGATATAAGTAATGATGTTCCGAACCTTGTCGATGTGTAACCAGAGTTGGTGCTGAAGCATTTGTGCTACGACGCACTGTCTGCTTATGAAGAGCCGAGGAAGAACATGTCCTTTGAGGCGCATTGTTATCATTATTCTGTCGAATGATGGAGCTTGTCATGATGGGTGAAATTAACCCGGACCCTAGTGGCTCCATTGGGTATTCTTCTTTTGTGTTTCTGTGTTGAAATAAGCCAATGAGTGGCATTGGTCTTTTCTTTTTCTTTTGAAGTGACAGTTCAACCATGATGAAGAGAAGAAAGAAAAGGATGAAAAAGTTTCCTATTTATATACCAAAAAAATTTTAACTTCCCGGTGCACTTTTTTTTTTTTTTTTTTTTTTTTCACGGGCCTCTTTTTTTTGTCATCAAAGAATCATTTCCTTTATTTTAGCCTCCTTTTTTTTTTTTTTTTTTTTTTTGTTGAAATTGACATATAACAATTAAATCACAGCTCTCGCGTGGAGGAACATCAAAGCTGAGTTTTCAGTCTGTTACATGTGTAGTGTTGAAAGAATAGGAATAATTGGCACGAGATACAATTGTTCAATTACTCCTTACTTTTTATATCAAAATGTTATTGTTCTGCTTTTCTCTCTCTCTCTCTTTTTTTTTTTTTTATTTCTTTTTCATCTTTTATTCATGAAAACTGACGTGATACCCTTTGATATTGCTCATTGTTCTTCATTTGAACAAGACTATAACCCAGAGTTCTTAATTGATTCAAACAACAATAGAGGCTGGCAAACAAAAAAGTAAACAGCAAAAGAGAGAGAGAGAGAGAGAGAAAGCTAACATTTATAAGATTCCCTGAATATCCTCAAGATTTAATTTTACAACTCAAACCTGGTTTATGCCATATTTACAAGGTTGAGATCTTGTCTCATCACTACAAGATTGCGTCCCAGATTGAGTTTTATACTGGTATAACAAAAGAGCAAGAACAGGATGCAATGTATATCCAGTTTACTCGACTTGGGTAAGTGTGTGCATAATAATATACACGCCGTATTGATTTGTGTTTAGTTTTGTAACTCTTGATAATAATAATCGTTTTCAAGACCGAGAACTCAAGTCAATCAAAGTTCAAGCGGATTGTGAATATATTCGGCTAGTTATCAAGGGTTGTTATGAAAACAGACTGAATGTTCATAAACAAGTAAGTAATGTTTTGGGTTGCATAAGATTCAACTTGCCCTTTTCAAGGTTGGATTTTTAGCTTTGAATATCTTGGGTCACCATGTCATGAGTATAGAACAAGGTAGTCCTTCACCCTATCAACAACCAGTAGATCAGGTAAACATATATTTAGGGATGATATCTTAATTAACACAATCATAGCAATTACAACATTCGCCTGTCTTACAAAACACAGATCATGATTTCAACTTGGAACATTGGATTCAAGTCATTCAAAACGCCGAAGAAGAAGCAGCCCAAGGTAGATCAGTTTATTAATGTGTAGATCATGTACCTAATTTTTTTCTATTTTTTTTTTTTCTTAATAGAGGAAGATTTTAAGGAAGCAAAGATTTACAAAGAATTAGGAGACAGATTGACGGGTCTTTGGCGGTTTCTTATTAATTTGGAAAGTGATAAGCAACAAGCTGTGGTCACAAAGGATTACGATGAAGCAGAAAAAATTAAGGTACATTTTCAGTGTGAAGTTGTGTATGATTGACATTGTTTTTTTTTCTTTTTTTCTTTAGGCTGATATGGTTCAAGTGAGATATACAGCTGAATCACTTTTGAAGCAATCTGGAATTCAAATCACAAGAGAAGGAGATATTTTACCTTGTGAAAACATGGTCTTATCTTATCATAGTGAAGAAGACACAGCATCATTTAAAGAGGAGGAAGAAGAACAAGAAGAGGAGGAGGAGGAAATGGTAAGACAAATCAAAGGAGAAATAGAGTTTAATCGATCAATAGAAAAACCGTATTCCTGATATTCAGTCTGCTGTTGGCAATGAGTCTGGCAAGCTCAGTATTTCAACTCAACACAAGACACAACACCCTGATCAGTTATTAGATGAAGCCATTGCTAACTGGACAAGTTTTGATGCATTGTCTATCAACAACACACCTACTGAAGCTGTAAGCAGTCCCTCCTTATTGTCTGCAAGAATTCCCATTCATCAAGCACCTGTTGAAAAAGCACCTCTTGAACAGAAACAAGTACCTGAAGACCCTGAATTGGTGCCTGAACCTTTAACTGCAGACGATATTGAGTCTTGTGAGTTAGCTATTGATCAATTTGGTCAAGAACTTGTAGCCCGTATTATGAGCGTCAAAGTCAAATGCAGACAGAACGGATTGAATCAATTATCTGACTTGATTCAACAACAAGAATCGTCTGACTTACAATTCATTCAGGCGTCTATTTCCATGATTCAAGAAGCCATCATGGACTCAAGAGAATCTATCTTCAATCAGGCCATTCAGTCATGGAAGACCTTATTTGGTAAGTAACAAAAGAAAAAGATAGACATGTAATTTATTAACAAGCAAATAGAATTCTGCCAATACCAAATGAACGATGACGATCAAAAAAAGCACATCTTGAGTTCAATTGAAAAGTTCTTTTCTCGCTTATTGATGCGTACGAGTGATAGTAATCCTGGTATTAAATCTAGTGCCGTCAAGACTATTCTAGACCTGATTGAATTCAACAAAAAACTAATTCCTCTTTGTTTGAAGGAACGCATGATTCGTAACCTTAAAGATGCCAAGGCTCGGTTAGAATTGGTGACTCTGATTACGAAAAAAGTACTTGTCAAAGAATGGAAATCAAATACATCTAATTTCCGTCAACACATCATGAAATTCATTGTTTCTTATCTCAAAACTCATCCTCATACTGATGTGCGACAATCGACTTGGGAGCTTTTGGTTCTTGTTGCACAACATCAGCAGAAAGATGCTGATTTCAAAGCTATCTGTACATTCTTAGAAAACGATACCATTAGGGCACTTGAACAGGTAAGACTTGTCTTTATGAAATTTAGCTAATATACACGACAATAGGAACTGAAAAAGAATGAGAAAAAGAAGTTGAAATCAACTACATCAAGCACTGTGCAAGAACTAAGAGCACTTGCTGTAAAATCAAATTCTGGTAGTACAACAACAACAACAACAACAAAGAAATCGTCATCTAAAAAGCCAACAACAGGTATGAAAAGCTATATACACATGAATATTGACGCCTTTTTTTTTTCATCAGATAAACGTAGTACAACAACAAATGCTAAAAAAGTAAGTGAACGATGATATTAAAAACAAATAAAAACTTGTTTCTGATCATCATTATTATTAGACCAAGACCAAGAAACAGCAAAAACCCGTTGTTGAACAAGAAGTAGAAGAGGAGGATGAAGAAAAGACGTAAGTTATGCATAACAGACTTTCTTTTTTTATATATATATGTATTAATTCAAAATAGAAATGTCTGCATCTTTTGTGACAAGGTAGATGACAGCTTCAATGAGGATACACTTATTGCTCATTACTATAATGACTGCCCTGTTCTCACAAACTGCCCCATGTGTCAAATTGTAAGTTAAAGTGTCTGTTGTGATTGAAATCTCATGCTATTTCTAGATACTTGAAGTTTCAACCTTGAAGGAACATTTGGAAATCGACTGCGAAAAGAAACACCTTGTCAAACAATGCTCACAATGCAAAACTTCTATTCCGGTTGAACAATGGCTACAACATACATTAAAAAAGACATGCACAGGTATGTTGCAGTGATAGTAATTGGATCAACTCACCCTTTATTCTCCCTTGTTAGTTACTGCTCAAGATCAATCGAGATGCCCCTTTTGTCAATTAGATATGACAAAATCAAGCGAAAAGGCTTGGAAGTCGCACTTGATTAATACATGTCCCAAGAACCCTCGTAGAAAGCAAAAATAGACATTCCATAAGAAAAAAAAATCGATACCAAAGTAGTTTCTTTTTTATTCCTCATATTGATAAAGTATATTAAATCATAATAGCCGGTTTACCCAAAAGCAAATTATTATTAGTTTTCTATACAAGTGTGTTAAAGGAAGAGAAAGGGTGTCTTTCAACTTACAGGAGATCGAATGTTCTTGTTTTTAGATCTAGCTCTAGCAATTTCAATAATCTGAGCGTCAATTCTACTCTGAAGACAAGAACTAAAGTCATAATATCCTCCTGTAACGTCCATAGTTGATATTTCTTCTTCCTCGTCCTTGGCTTTCAAAATTGGAGAATGCTGTGTTGGTTGGGCAGAGCTACTTTTGGAGATATGCAAGATATTCTTTTCTTTTTCACTTAGGTTCTTCATCAAGCCATCATCGAATAATTTTGCTGAACTGATGATCATGGAAGTAGAGGTCTCCAATGATTGTTTTTTCTTGTTAAGCGATGTTAAGGAAGGTACAGGGCGACGTTGACGATGGCGGGAAATTTGTTGATCACTATGGCTTACACCAATTTTTGTTGTTGTGGGCAGTAAAGGTGAGACTAGACACGTCTTCATGGGACTATATTGATGTCTTGCTGTATGAAGTGGGAATTTCTGCAGTGCATCTGTAATTTGTGCCATTGTAGCCAACAGGTCTGAATTAGCTGATTCTTTTTTGGTTGCACCATCTAGAAACTATATTGTTTTATGCATTAGATACTACATTGGATCAAATGAAATACTTGCTTCATCTGTGACAGGACTATTATTACCTAATATACAGTTAGTATCAACAACTCTCTTTCATGTTACTTACCAACATGATAAGTATGCTATTCGTATATGTGTATATATACATGAAAACGTTATTATTCAGCCATTTGTTAAAAAGAATATACTTGCCCTAAAATCAGTAGGTTTACCAATTTGAGATTTATCAATTTTAATAGTAGGACGACGATGACTATGTCTATTGTATTTCTTATGTATTGTGATATCACCACAATTTACTTTAGATATACTACTACCCATATTGTATATATAACAAGACTGAAGAAGAAGAAGAAGAAGAAGAAGAAGAAGAAGAAGAAAAAAAGGTACCTTTACAGATGAAATTAATAGAGGAATTTAGAATTTCTCGGAAACTTTACTGTTCATCATAAGACGATAGCCATAAGAGGCCAAAGTAAGCTGAATAACACAACCATTTATTCCGTCTTTTTCTCTTGAGCTGTCTTTTCATTCAACTCTTGAATAGCTTGGACCTTTTTAGCCCATTTGTTTGAATACGAACCATAAACCAAACCAGAAGTAAGGAGAAGTGCACTCCATGCTTGAGCATCCACAACATTCATTAATGGTAAATTCAAATATTCACTGATAGAAGGAGTAGTGGCAACAATGTAGAATAAAGATGTCAGGAAAGATACTTTCATATCAACAGAAGCAACATGCAAAAGTCTGGGTGTTGAAAATGTCCATTGAGGTTGGTTCAATTGAAAGGCATCTAAAGACTAGTCAACCTCACATACACAAATCCATCCATCTTTACCAATCCATAAACCACCACCACAGCCAGCCAATGTACCACACAGGATTTTTGCCACGATTTTATCCGCGCCTAAATCAGGATTAGCCGTAACTCCTTCAATACCAGACTGAACCATGGCTAAAGCACGCAAGATACTATCAGATAATGTAAAAATATGTTCAACCAAAGGCACTGAAAATAAAAAGTCGACAATTTGATAGACATAAGGATTAGAAGCCATTGCAAAATAAGTTGTACTAAGGCTATAGTCAATATCTTTCCTGATCTTAATTACTTCTTACCAGTGAATAGCCCAGAATTCATTACTCTTTAAGATGCCAATAGGTTCTCCTCTCAGAATGGCTACGGTCGAACCACCACCTGAGGCCATAACAACCGTTGCTAATAATCCTTGATACCAGCCTACTTGTGAGTGTGCAACACCTAACGCTTGACGATACGAATAATGAATCAAAATAGCAAAGAGTACATCAAGTACAGGCAATGATACATTGGTCAAAGGAATATCCAGCTTTAAATTGGCCAAACCAAACACGATTTGAACAAGCTGATCATTTAATGTGATAGTAGACATGAAGAAGAAGAAAAAAAAAAAGGAAAAACAAATAGACTCGCGTGCATACACTTATCAGGAGAAACAGAGGGCCAATCATATCTGTGAGAAATTGAGTCCCTTTTTTCTTTTTCTTTTTCTTTTTCTTTACTTTATGAATGATCAAATCCTTATCTTGTCTCGAGTAAATATCGAGACACTTTTAGCTCAAGGTGACGCGAAGGTTGCTATGCAAATAATTGACCTTATGGCCAAGACATTTGCAGAATACACACAAGGTTGCTCTGGCGACCCCCAAAAGGCTTTAAAAGCCCAATCGCCTCAACGTATTACTGTGTCAACTGACTCACATAAAGTTTTATTCATGCCTTCAAGATTACAAGAGACTACATCGATTAAAATCGTGAGTGTGCCTACAAAAAGTGGCTTGAGTGGGTTACCAGCTACCACCCTTGTCTTAGACGAACAAACAGGTTCTGTCAAAGCCGTTATGAACGCAGCTGCATTGACTGCCGTTCGAACAGCCGCAGGCTCTGGACTGGCAACACGATATTATGCAAATCCTGCATCTAAAAACCTGGTTGTGTTTGGAGCAGGTGCTCAAGGGAGATCACATGTAGATATGATGATTGCTGTTTGTCCCACCATAAAAACGATTGCTATTTGGAATAGAGGAGAAGAACGTCGCTTGCAACTGATCCAAGAATTAAAAGAAGCTTACCCAGATCGTACATTTGTTTCTGCCAATGAAGACTTACAAGCACATGTTGAACAAGCAGACATTGTCTGTACTTGTACTAATGCTACTGATCCTGTCTTATTTGGTGCATGGTTAAAGCCTGGTGTTCATGTCAATTGTGTAGGTTCTTATCGCATGGATATGCATGAAGTAGATGCAGAGACCATCAAAAGAGCTGAGGTGATTGTGGTTGATTCAGTGGATGCCTGTGCTCATGAAGCAGGTGAATTAGTCAAGTCTTCAGACCCTAAAGATTGGGTTGAAATGGGCCGTGTTGTTTTGGAAAAGAGGGACACGGAGCAAGATAGACAAAAAATCACGCTGTTCAAAAGTGTAGGCATTAGTGTACAAGACAGTGCTATCTCTGGACTTATGGTTGAACGCGCAGAACAAGAAAAATTAGGATCATACGTTCAATTTTAAGAAACACATGTTATTAAATGATAGAAAAAAAAAGAGCCTTTATTTAACAGAATGAAACGAAGACAAATACCTACAATAAAGAGTTAATAAAGCTCGAAATAAAACAAGTTGTTTGTTTCAAAAAAGAAGTTATTTGGTTATTCTTTTATCAGCGAATATCATTAGCATCAAGTATACCTTCGTAGGGTATTTGCTCAGTGCTTGACTCTATATATTAACAATCTCATCCCCAAAAAAGAATAGGAAATAACTCTTCTTCAAAACAACTGAAGAAAATACAATACCTTTTATTCTATATGTTGAATAAAGAAAAAGAAACTATGTTGAAAGCTATCATTTATTTTTTATAGCCAAGAAAAAAAAATTTTTTTCTTATGGTTGCAGTCCCATGAATACGGTCACAATAGGGTAGGTTGTTACACATATATATATATATATATACATTCACGGCTGTTAGTATCAACCAAGCCAAAAATCCTTTGCTTCTTTGAAAGTTTCTTTCTGTCAATAAGGCTACCAAAATTGGCTCTTCTTTGTCGCTTCAGTTTCAATTATATACTTTATGATTTAACTGCATTGAGCTTCCATGATAAATTTCATAATTCAATCATTAATTCGAGAAGGATCACATTGTCTATTGCAGATAGATCATTACTCTGCTTGATAAAGTGCCTAATATGACAAAAAGTGTGAACGAACACATTTTTTATGCATCAAGTAATGTCACAATACGATGACAGCTGTCTATCATGTAGAACAATACTTTTAAACTTATGCTTTATTAATTAATGTGATCTTTTTTTCATTGAAAAGATTCTTTGTGTAAAAAGAGAACGTAACACTTTGTATATTGAAAAATATACCCCTACAACCTGCAATAAGCTTTTCGCTTGTACCACATTGCTTTTCAATATCTGGAGTTGATCTTAGGCTTAACCTTAATAAAGACAGAAACCATGTGTTTGATTGTTTTCTTTTTGAGCTTAAACGATAAAATGAAAGCACACACAACAAAAAGATAGAGAAAATGAGCTACTTGTTCTCAATCATGACAGCTGTCAGTTGCTTGTCTTATTTCTGAATTATGGAAGCGTTTCACATTCTAAATCTGACCCCTGGATTTCCCACTAAGAAGCTAAATGTTTGTTTTTATTGTCGTACATAAGCGCGCTTGGAGCTATAATTTCCTGTCTTTTTCTTTTCTTTCTCTTTTTCTTTGCTTCTTTTTCACATACATGGCTACTGACAACCTTTGGAACGTTTATTCTCTTGATGATCCAAGTAAAGAAGAACTTGTTCAGCAATACTTGCTAGATGCTCAAGCGAAAGACGATGAATGGCCAGAATATGACATTCCAGCAAGTGATGTTGCATTAAACAAAGAAGCATTAGAAGCCTTACGAAAAACAAATCTAGAAGAAAATACAAAGCATTATACAGTCATTCGAGGAAGAATTATTCCTAGCAGACCCGAATACAATCAACATGCTACGGATAGATCAATTATAGATATATTCGAAGACAAAAGCAGGAGCTTAACATTTTTCTTATTGTTAAGTAGTTGCTTGATCGTTTGGGCAGTGTACCATAGGCTCCGCTCTAAATCTCAATAAGGCATACCGTCTATTAAAGATGATACCCTGATTTCTCATCGTCGATCTGTAACTCCCTCTTTAATTTTTTTTATAACTGTATGTGTATTTACTCTCTATCGTTTTAATGAACTACGATATTTAATCATAAAGACCTAGAAATTTTTTAATAAAGGAAAGATTATTTCCTCTTTCTTAATCAGCTTTTTTGTCTATCCGTACAAAGCTCCAATTCAAGGACATTATCAGCTAATTTGTTACGTCTGATTAGATGATTCTGCAAATATTACGCAAGTGATTTGTTTCTTTTGATTTCTAATATAATTCTTTGTCTAATGCTAAAGAATGTACAAGAGAGGATGTTTAACAAGCTCAATGTTACTATTTTATAGTTTTTAAGTAGCATATACTAAAAGATAGAGTCAATTCTCAAATGTGTTTTACGAATGCACAATTTCACTGTATCTAGTACACATTTTATTCAAGAGCTTTGGGTTCGCTTTTAGGAACAAAAATAATGCAATCGTAGATGATAAATAGATAAAAACAATAAAAAAGAAGAAACCACAATAAATTGCCTCGTAATGAATAAATGAATGGCTACCAAAAAAGCACTCTTAGTGAAAGAAATCATTTTAGTACACTTGGGATAGTAGTGTAATAGTATTTTTTTTTTAAAGTCTTTTTCCATTCATAAATCTCATGCTAATTTTCAAGAGTGTCTCAACAATTTCAGAAAATAGAAGCTTATTTGAAGTAAGGAGTCGCTTGCTCAATGCGTCTTGGCAAACATAGCTCTAAATTGCTTTAAGGTTTTTGATTTTTAACGATACTTGGCAACTGTGCCTTTTTTCTTCCTGAATAAAGCAAATGATGTATAGCAAGGATTAAAATTCAATACGAGTAAGATACAAGTCTCGTATGATAAAATATATTGATTTAGGAGCTATTCGGCGTTTTTTCAAAATAAAAGGTTGTCTAGACATACTTTGTTCCCTGATACCAGCCTCGGTTCCCCTTTTTTACGTAGTAGCCTTTTTTTTGAAATAGAGTTTCATTTATTTCTGCACAAAAAAATTCCATTTATGCGTTTATTTACTTGAAAGTATGACAAATGATCTTTAAATCAGCAAAGCCAAAAGATTTATTTTTGGAGAATATATATATATATATATATGCTGAATAAGAGACTATCAAGGAACGTTTACATCTTTTCTTTCTTTTTCTCTTCTTAATACTTCAACGCAAGTAACCATTCCATGCTTAGAAAGAATAGTAAACAGAAGTCTGTCAGTAGTCGCAACAGTTCAGTTTCCTCTATAGACATGACCAATTCTTCAAGCTCTTCTGTATGCTCTATGCCTAGTTACTTCTCTCATCCACATTTACTAGACCATTCTCATTTGAAACCAGGTCAAAATGCTTCACTTTTATCTTATAGTCAGACAATCCATATGTACAGAGAAAATGCCAAAAAGACAGATAACATGGACATCTTGTGTGACTTTAGTACGTTTCTAGTCGAAGCTGCCAAACGAGTCGAAAATACAGAATACATACTAGAAGCAGAAAAAATACTCAAGCAAATAGCCATGCGAGGACATAGTGAATCACAATATTACCTGGCAAACATGTACGGAGCAGGATTATTGAACAAAAAGAATCATCAACCAGAATTCAACAAATCTTTTCCATTGTTTGTTCGATCAGCTAAACGTCATCATCCTGATGCTGCTTATAGGTAAAACTATTTAACAGGAGACTTTACCTTTCTCTCCCCCCGTTTTTTTTCAGAAAGTAAAGGAGAGCAATTCGCATATTCACACTTCTTTATAGAGCTGCTAAATGTTATGAAGATGGATTAGGTACAAGAAAAGACAAAGCTAAATCAGTTCAATATTATCGAAAGGCAGCTACTCTAAACCATCCTGGTGCGATGTATAGACTTGGTTTGGCTCAAATAAAAGGTGAACTTGGTTTATCAAGAAATGTACGAGATGGACATAAATGGCTTAAAAGATCTGCCGAAGCTGCTACTCCGCAATACCCTCATGCGTTACATGAATTAGGAATGCTTCATGAAAAAGGTGTCGATTCAGTTATCTTTGCTGACCCTAAGTATGCACTGCATCTGTATCATGAAGCTGCTATGCTAGGTTATGCTCCTTCTGCTTATCGTCTGGGTGAATGCTATGAATTCGGCAAGTTGGAATGCACAATTAATCTTCAGGTTTCAATCCAGTATTACCGTATTGCAGCAGAACAGCAATATCCTGAAGCATGCTTTGCATTAACAGCTTGGTATTTAGTGGGCGTTCCTGATATATTGGAAGCTTCTGATGAACAAGCGTATATATGGGCCCTGATTGCAGCACAAAAAGGGCTACCTAAAGCAGAATATGCAGTAGGCTACTTTACAGAAATGGGTATTGGGATAACGAAAAACGAAACAGAGGCTATAGAATGGTATACGAAAGCAGCATGTCATGGAGAAAAGAAAGCAATAGAAAGACTAGAATTAGGTATAAAAAAATCAGACAACAAGAGATACAGCTTTATCCAAAAGGCTACTCTTCTTTTAACCAAAAGGCAATAACTGTTTCTATCCCTTTAATTTAAATAAATATAAAAATGCTTTTTCTTTCTTTCTTTATTATTGTGGTTGTTGTGGTTGATGTAATTGCTGTTGCATTTGCTGCTGTATTTGTTGTTGGTATTCTTGAGGATTGTGAATGTAAGTAAGCACAAGTTTAAGTTGTGAATTCTCTTTTTTATAACGATCAGCTTCCAATGTAGCCTTTGAAAGATGAGTTTCAAGTTCTTGGTATTTGCGCTTTAGTTCAGTGAGTTCAATATCTCTTGCCATCAACTTGTCTTCAATATTCTTTCTGCCTAGTCCTTGTCTTTGTGCACTCTTTTTATGTTCTTCTGTTATGGCCTCAATTTTGGCATTCAACTGGCTCACATTCTTCTCTGCTTCTTCTCTTGCTTTGTCTTTTTCTTGTAATTTGAGTTGGTTAATTGCTAGTTGATCTTGTTGATCAAGTACTTGTTTGTGTTCTTCTTTGTAAAGATCCTCTAAAACTCGATATTGTTCATAAATTGAGTTGATCTTACGAACATATTCTGATGACTTGATGGCTTCTGCTTCTCTTTCTTTTATTAGCTTTCGAACCACACTTGTTATTTTCTGCAACACATCGCGGTATGCTGGCGGTGTTTTTGGATTAGCAGATAGACATTCGACAGCCAACACAAGCTGATCATTAGGTAAATCTATAAACGTAAGTTTCTTTTTCTTTTTATTTTCTTTACTTACTAGAGAACGAGTTTGATTGTGCAACTATCTCAGCTGAAGGTGTAGTAGGCATATCGAAGATAATAAAGAGAACAAGAAAAAAAGAAAAAGAAAATGACAAAGCAGTCTTTTTTCTTTTTTCATTTTTTCATTTTTGTTATTAAACTATGCGCCCTGCAAGAAGAAGAGCTGCTGCTGTAGCTGCTGCTGCTGTCACTAGACCCATGTCAACTTCATCATTGTCTTCCTCTGCTTCAGAGATAGAAGAAGAAGAGCTGCAAAGTTCTTCGGAACTTGATGAACTTACTACAAAAGATAACGAAATATTTTCTGAAGAAGACTTGGATCAACTTCATGAAAAGAATAATGATGAATTAGAGTCTTTGTCAGACGAACAACTCGACGATGAAGACGATGAAGAAGCTATGAATGAAGAGGACGAGACTTTGAATGAGGAAGAAGCCATGGATGAAGATGACGAGGATGAAGAGCTAATGCCTCTCCCACGTAAGTCTAATCTAGCGCGTAACAACAAACGCAAAACGCAGGGTAAGGCAAGCATGTATGATAAAAACAATAAGTTCATTCTATTTCAGTTATAGATAGTGAAGAAGAAGAAGAAGAAGAAGGATTTACAGACGAAGAAGTATTAAGAAACAAGCCCATGACAAAAAGACAACGTGCCAAAGTATATCAAGATATTCCTGAAGAATATCTCGAATTGCCCATGGACACAGGCAAGAAGAAGCAATTGACAGAAGAAGAAGAACAACTCAAGAAATCAGAAGTAGCCAGAAGAAGAAAGAATCAAAGTATTCAACGTGCAGAAAAGGACAAGGCAGATACCATCAATCGTCTATTAAAAAAACAAGCATCAAAAAGCAAGCGCGTTATTGAAGATAATGCAGAAGATAAAGAAACTGCCCATGAAAAACTAAAGCGACTCGAAGATCCTCATCGATTACGTTATGTAAACACAGCCAAAGGAAGTCAATTAAGCATACCCAACATTTTCTCGGTGAATCAAGTCTTTGGTACACCTTCTCATGCTGTTGTTCCTACTGCTCGTCAATGTCAAGTGGAGGGCTGCTCTCAGAATCGTAAATACACTGCTAAAAAGAGTGGAAAATACGCTTGCTCACTTGAACATTACAAGGTTGTTGAAACAATGTAAATAAAATTTATTTATGCTGAGTTGCGGAAGCCTTTAACTTTGTTGTTCTTGAGAGCTTCAAAATACATGTCAGCTAAGTGGCGACAAGATTGGTCTACGATAGTGATGAAACAATGAATTTAAGCAATTTTTTTTTTTTTTTTTTTTTTTTTTTTTTTTACTTACAGTGGTTGACACCTTCAGTTCTATAACATTCGTCTAACTTTTCCTTGATAATACGGGCTTCCATAGCCTTAACCCAGTCGTCACGAATCTTTTGGTTACGGGCAGCAAAGATGGCTATTGACATGAGTCTCTTTGGTTTATTTTGCTCTAATATTTACCTTTACGGTCAGAAGGATCAACTTGATCCAATGTAGGGACACTATAAATATACATGTCAATAAAGGCTGTATACATCATCAACAATCTACCGTTCAAACTGCTTGTGTTCAGGGTATTCCCAAGACTCTGTGGCTGACATGTGTATATATAAAGAGTGGGGTGTAAGTGTGTACTTGAAAGTGATAAAGGAAAAAAAAAGTGAGAGCAAATTCCTACCCCGGAGAGTAAAGGCACTGGTCTCTACTGTGACCTGATTCGTCTATATCCAAGTCGACGTCATTGTCTTCTCTTTTTAGCTGTCATCGACGTTGAGAGATACTTTGGGCACTAGACACATCTCATATTGGCTAATTGGCCCATAATTTTGAATCTAGGATAAAGGAGAAGAAAAAGGCATCTGGGTGAATTTTTACTGGTCTCTTTACACGAAAAAGTGCTTTTCTATTAAAAGTTACGTTTTTGATTCTTCTTCGGACTGTGAATCTATAGAAAAGACCTGTCAAAATAAAGATCTTGAGCAAGTACAATTGAGAACTAATAATGTTTTTCTATTGATTTCTTAAGACCAAACTATAGGGCGATGGTCAATATGTGTTTCCTTGTCGTTGTACTAACAAATTTCATTCGGAAGCACTGCCTGAGAGATGCAATCAAATGGCTTTTTTTTTTTAAAAAAAAAGGGGGGCTTCTGTTTTTTTCTTACCAGCTTGAGCAGTAAGTTTGATTCAATAAATGACATTTGCATAAAGAATACCAAAAACATTTAATGCTTATCGAATGTTTATTCATTCAACAAGGAAAGTAATCTGTTTATACCAATACCCATTCCAAGAAGTCTTAATTCCTGCGTATATGTAATGATTTTGAAAATGTTTTAGCTGTAAACACTTTATAAAAGAAAAAACAACAATAGTTTTTATCTTTGTTTTTCCAGGATTAAGTGTTGTTAATTTCATTGAATCATACAAAGAGCATTGTTGCTCTTAAAATAAATACAAGAAAATATACAATTTTTTTTGATGCATTGATTTACCCAATGATTCATCAAAAGAACGAACAAATTCACAGGATTGCATAACCACGCAAAGAGAATTCAAAGCCTGTTTATTCAAGCATAATTATTTTAACTAATCGAAAACGATGTTTATTAACATCCATGATATCTCTGGAGTTGATTTGGACCAAAAAAAGCAACTTGTAAAAAATGGCCATTTTGACCTCAAATCTAAAGGGTACTATTCACGAAAATCCTTACTTTGACAACATACCAAAGATTACTGCAACAAACTCGTATTAATCTGCAGCTACAAATAGCAGAGAAACACATAAACTCAAGAATTTAATAGATAGATGATAAACTAGATGACCCAAATCATCTAGCCCATACTTGACCTCTTCTATTTCTAACGCAATTATTTTCTTTATTTTTATATTATAACATTTTAATTTGCGCCCATCTCTTGACAATGGTTTACATTCGTCTACGTGGA
Organism: Gilbertella persicaria; assembly: GCF_025201335.1. Classification (NCBI taxonomy): domain Eukaryota; kingdom Fungi; phylum Mucoromycota; class Mucoromycetes; order Mucorales; family Choanephoraceae; genus Gilbertella; species Gilbertella persicaria. The sequence continues at coordinate 29,479 of NW_026252040.1, forward strand.
GCAATAAATAAAACACTTTAAAAAAAGTGACAACATCCAATTTATTTTTGATGTTACAAGACAAAAAATAGAGCTGTCAGCAAGCCTAAATACTCAAAATGTGCATCAAAAGCTCAAGTTTTTTATGAATGTATTTGCCTGTCAAGTGTACTATAAAAATGGTATGATATAGGCAAAAAACTTCCAAAGCATTTTTATCAATTATCTTAATATTTTGATTACAAATTTGGTATTTTTCTACATCAATAGACTCAGAAATCAAATATCCAAAACTTCTGTTACTATAACAAAGCCCAATAACTGCGTATTTATGCAGTTCTCAGCAAAAGCTCGATTTTTTTTTTTTTTTTAATCAAAAGCTCGATTTCTGATGCAGCAGGAAGAAACTGGAATCTCTTTAATTTTCTCATTTCAATCTCCGATATATAGCCGATTGGCGTGTGCATGATGATGGTTTGATTTTGATCAAGGCCCACAAAGTCAGAAAGACTACAGACAAACACATGTCTAGATATTTATTTAGAACATGACAGAATCAAAAAATGCAGTATTATCAGTAGCTTTACCACAAGAATATGAAATAAAGGCTTAAAAAAAGACTAAATAGTCTTATTTACATGCTGTTTTCTAACAAAGCATTATTCTACAACCAAAACACTAGAGCTTCTATTTTTATGGCCAGAAACATGCTGCTTTGGCTCTAGAAATCGAATGCTACTGTCAGTTTGACAGCTGTAAAAAAGTCATTTCTTGTGCGGAGCAGCCAATTATCCAATCACTAACTAGAGTTTAAAGGATAGCCATACGCCTGTGAATTTTGGTATTGTGACTTCAGTTGACCCCAGGTGTGCCACCAACTTTTTTTTTTCTACAAGTGTTAAGGAACAGACTGTGTTCACTTTCTTTATAATATATACAACATGTCTTTTACTAGAAACTTAATTAGTGCTTCAGCTTTATTAAAGGTATAGAACTAGAAACTCTTTTTCTTTCCTTGATGTATAACAAGAAAACCATATCTGCCATTGCTCATTACTTACCCTGGTTCATGTAGGCACCTATTCAAAAGAGAGCTTTTGCTTCAGCTGTCGAAACTGCACCCAAAGGTTAGTCAGATACGATTGAGTGAAACCTTATTGATCTTGTGCTATAGTTTTCCCTACCACTGTCCAAGCTTTTCTCCGGGATTTCAAGACAAACGAACCTGTCTCCTTCATCGATCTTGACAGAAGTGTTTTCAATGCACCCATTAGAAGAGATATTCTTCACCGTGTTGTAGTTTGGCAACGTGATGCCATGCGTCAAGGTACCCACTCTTCCAAGACTCGTTCTGAAGTGGCTGGTACAAGCAAAAAGCAAGCTCCTCAAAAGGGCCGTGGTAAGGCTCGTGTAGGTGATGGTAAAGCACCCCACATGAAGGGTGGTGGTATTGCTTTTGGTCCCAAGCCCAGAGACCACAGCACAGAATTACCCAGAAAGGTGCAAGAATTAGGTCTTCGTGTTGCTCTCAGTGCCAAATATGCTCAAGATCAACTTACTGTGGTTGAATCACTTCAAAATTTGACATCTCACAAGACTCGTGATTTGAACAGCATTTTGGAATCCTCTTATGGTTCACCCAAGACATTGATTGTTATTGATGATTGCAATTTCAACTTAGAATTGGCTGCCCGTAACATTCCCAATTGTGAAGTCATTCATGTTGAAGAAACCAACGTTTTAGATTTGTTAACTTATGACAAGTTGATCATTGAAAAAAGTGCTGTTGAGGCATTAGAACAAGTCCTCAAGACTGAATAGAGAGCGAGACAGAGAATTACTGCATATATTTTATCTTTTTTTCACAATTGTACAATAAATAATAAAAAAAAAGGAAATGTCATTTTTTAAATCAACTTTTATTTATATGTATATATATATATTTGACAACGCTAAGCTTTTTTGTTATTCTTTTTTAAGAATAAAGTAGGTTTTTTTGTTTTTTAAAAGAAAAAAAGTGAATCTACAAGTCATTACCAGCCAGCACCAGAGGTGTTGTTGGGAGCATCACCCCATCCACCGGGAGCGACAGCAGGTGCATCGCCCCATCCACCAGGAGTGACAGCAGGAGCGGGAGAAGAGGAAGCTCCCCATCCACCACTGTTGTTGTTTTGAGCAGGTTGTTGTTGTTGTTGTTGTTGTTGTTGTTGTTGTTGTTGTTGTTGTTGTTGTTGAGGAGGAGGAGCGGGAGAAGCAGGCTTGGGTTCACCCCATCCGCCAGAAGATTGAGCAGGAGCAGCGGGTTCAGAAGCGCCCCATCCGCCAGAAGATTGAGCAGGAGCAGCGGGTTCAGAAGCGCCCCATCCAGCAGAGGATTGTTCAGCAGGAGCAGCGGGTTCAGAAGCGCCCCATCCAGCAGAGGATTGTTCAGCAGGAGCAGCGGCAGAATTAGAAGCGCCCCAGCCAGCAGAATCAGAGTTCCAATCGCCACCGGTAGAACCAAAGTTAGAGGTGTCAACAGGAGCATTGTCGTAACCACCACCATAGCTATCATCACCGAAGCCACCGCCAGAACCACCTTCCTTAGGAGCATAGCACTTGAAGCATTTAGTACGAGAAGCAAAGTTGGAAATGCCACAAGAAGGACAGTCCCAATCACCTTCACGCTTAGGGCGAGGACCACGTCCACCACCGAATCCGCCACCAGCGCCTTCAGGACGAGCAGCACTGCACTTGAAACAAGCTTGGCGAGAGGCAAAGTTGGAAATACCACAGTCAGGACAGTCCCAGTCACCAGGACGGGCATTGCTGTTACCGCCATCAGCGTTACCTGAATCCCAAGCACCATCAGCAGCACCAGTAGCTTCAGCATTGTTATAGCCTTGAGGAGCGCCAGGAGCGTTTCTTTCCATAGGGACGTATTCTCGACCAGCATAGCTAGGAATTTCAACGTTGGTATCTTCAAGATCAGCATCCCAGGTAATTTCTTGAGGCTCGTATTCCTTCAAGAAGTCAGGGATTTCTTGAGCACATTCCTTCAATAATTTGGTCAATTCAGGAGCAATGAGACTACTTCTGTCATTGTAAAAAGAGGTGGCTAAACCAGTCTTACCGACACGGGCAGTACGACCAATTCTGTGAATGTATTCATCCATATCTTGAGGCATATCATAGTTGATGACGTGCATCACGTTACGAATATCGATACCACGAGCAGCGACAGCAGTGGCAACCAAGATAGGACATTTACCTCTCTTGAAAGCAAGAAGAGCATCTTCTCTTTCCATTTGAGTACGGTCACCGTGAATGGAGGTAGAGGGGAAACCACGTTCGTAAAGGAAGTGATCCAAACTAATACAGGTTAATATTATCCCTTTTTTTTTCTTGTATAATATATTTACCTGTCAGCACTTCTCTTGGTTTCAACGAAAATAAGAGTACGGCTAGGAGGTTGAGAGTTCAACAAGACACGCAAAGCTTCACGCTTTTCATCTTCTTCAACGAGCATAACCTAACACAAGGTTACATCTTATTGTTTTGTTTTCTCTCTCTCTCTCTCTCTCTCCCTTTCTTTTTCTTTTTTTTTTTGATCTTGTATCTACTTACATTTTGCTTTATATCTCTGGAAGTACCACCAACACGACCAACCTTCAAGAAAAGATAGTCAGGACGTAAGAAATCACGGGCAAGAGCACGGATGGCTCTGGGGAAAGTAGCAGAGAACAAGAGGGTTTGTCTTTCAGAGGGCATACCGCTCTTCAAGATAAGTTGACGGATAACAGCTTCAAAACCCATGTCCAACATACGATCGGCTTCATCCAAAACAAGGTATTTAACTCTGTTAAGACCAATCTTACCACGTTGAATAAAGTCCATAAGACGACCAGGAGCAGCAGCCAAGACATCACAACCTCTTTCAAGTTGACGAATTTGACCAATAGAATCAGCACCACCATAGACAGCACTTAATTACTTGATTAATACATACATACATCTAAATGTTTAACTTACCAAGGTCTAAGACAGCTTCTGTAGGTAAACTAGGAAGGATAACACAAGTATGAGAAACACGTTTTTTTTTGTATGCACTCACTCTTCTACATTCATCGAAAATTTGAGAACAAAGTTCACGAGTAGGAGCAAGAATAAGAACAAGGGGCTCAGCTCTGTAAGATCTGGTTTCATATGGAGCAGGACGAGGCTTTTGAAGTTCTTTGGCCTTAGAGAAAAGAGCAGACAAAGTAGGGATCAAGAAGGCAGCAGTCTTACCAGAACCTAAAAGGAATAACTGATTAATTGATTTCTCCCTTAATTTCATCAATAATTTTTTTTCCTTACCAGTTTGAGCACAAGCCATCAAATCATGACCAGCAGTGACAATAGGAACGGAATACATCTGAACAGGAGTAGGACGAGTATAACGAGCAAGGCTGACATTTTCCTTCATCACAGGATGAAGGTCGGCTTCAGCAAACTTAGAAAATATGTTAATCATCCTACCAATTTTGCAGCCAAAAAAAAAAAAAATACAACTTACGCTTTGGATAGGGTTAGGAGCAGTACCACGTTCGACGCGAACAGGAATCTTTTCATACTTGGAAAAGTCAATGGTTGTTTGTTGTTCAGCAGAATTGATCTCAAAGAGTTCATTTTCAAGTTGAGGGTCGCGTGGGGCCATACCTTGGTCGTCAACAGCGTTTTCATTGTATTCATAACGAGCACGGTTAGAAGCCCAGTTATAGTTTCTGCGCTGAAGTTGTTCTTCAGTAGGTTCGGGACGAGGAGGACGTTCAGAACGTTCAGAACGCTCTTGACCACCAAAGTCATCATGGACGTTTCCAGAGGAGAAGTCAGTAGAGAAGTCGGCGCTTGAAGGATCCCAAGACATTTTTCTTGTATATTCCTTAGCGTAAGATAAAGACAAAGAGAGAAAGAAAGAAAAAAAATAAACAAAAGTCTTTTTTTACAATAAAAAAAAGCTTAGGTGACGTACAGCATATTTATGGCGCCCTTTCAAAAAGGGATGGGTTTTTATTGCTTCTATCTTAAACGTGTATGTTATGAAAGAGACGCTCTCAAAGTGGCTTATTGTGTCAAAAAAAAAAATAAATACATATCACAAATAGACGCGTATCACATTATTACACTAACAAATGCGATGTAGGTTCTAAATCTGTAAAAAGATCATTGGTTGATGAAGGTCCAGGATTGACGCGATATCTTGACGCGTCAAATGAAGTATGAGTAAAGGGAAGTATAATAAAGTGTTCTATTATTGGCAAGTTAGTCAGGGTGTACAACCTTGTTGTGGAGTTAGAAGGTTTCCCTCCTTTTACTTTTAAATATATTCTTGTATGATCTGCTATTTCTGCTCGTCGAGCCATAATATATTCCGTCAATTCTCTTTTCAAAGGCACTGTGTTTTGTAGACTATCATGAATAGGTTGTAGTACTTGAAATATTTGTACTGCTGTGTGTCTATTGTCTGGGTCGGGCTCTAAACATGATACATAAAGGTGTTGATAACAATCAGGCAATCCTGGTACAGGCTCAATACGGTACACGTTGTGTGAGAAACGATGTTTATGAGCGTCATCAAGCAACATCTCAGGAGAAGCAAATATGACTTTACTGACTAATTGCCAAATAATCACTCCCAAACTATATATGTCTGACTTCTCTGTGTATATTCCTCTTTTGACCTCAGGAGCAATGTAAGGCAGTCGATCACAGACAGCCTTTGTTAGCGCAGTCACTGACGATGACTCTTTGGATGAGGTGGAGAATCGATAGTCGACCAAAAAATAATCACTGTCAGTACACATGATGTTGCGTGGATGAACATTGCGGTGACACAATTCAGCTTTGTGTAAATCGATCAAGTTGGCTGCTAAACGTAAAATGGTGCCTGTGATTGTCTTAAGATCCAAGTCTCCTAAAGGTAATTGCTGCATATGGTCTTCCAGATTACCATCATTGCTTATCTTCATGACCATCATTAAGTCTCCTGTACTCTCACACACTTTTAACCTTGAAACAACAGTGGTAGAAAAGTCTTGGACTGTACATGAATCTACTCTGTATAAGCCTATTTTGTTCTTTTTATCTATAAAAAAAAAGACCTGCCAATCCGAAAAAAAAGGGATAGAACCTTAAATTAGTCGATTGGGTTTTGCTTGCAAATATTGTAACACGAACCACTATTTTCTTTTTTTCTTTATAGCAAAGTATAGAATAAAAGACAACAAATGTCTTTAGTGTCAAATAAGAAAAAAAAAGAGAGAGAAAAGATAAGAAACAAAAAAGAAAAGAGAGTTATATAGATACAATTTTTTTTTCTAACGGTTACAGTATGTCTACTTTGAATTAAGGCGATGTTAGTTTTTTTCTGGACGAATCAAATTAATTTCCAGATGTTTTTCTTACCTATTTTGGACGAAATAAAAATGGAAATTAGACAGAAAGAGAAGAATTATTAGAGAAGGTACAATAGTATGCTAGATGACTTTATCTATAACAATCTTAATTCCTGAAGGAAATACCGTGTTTATTACGGCGATCATTGCTTCTCTTTTTAATTTCTCTTGAATCGTTCTGCACGGCCTTCACCTTTCCAAATTGACTTGGCAATGTTCATCATATTCAAACTAGCGTTGATGTCACGCTGCCATAATGTTCTGCACGTCTTGCAAACGAGAACACTACTACTGTGGGCATCACTAATACCACCCAAAGTCCTACTTTCACATTTAAAACATATTTGGGACATCAAATATTCATCAATGTCCACAGCGAGTAAGTCACCAGTCCTCTCTCTTTTTTTCAACGTTCTGTATAGAAGACCAGTGACATCAGTCCGGACCGTTTTCATCTTCACATGGTCCTTCCCAAACATGCCACTACCAAATACTATCAGTGGTACCTCCTGTTTGTACTGAAAGAAATTGCTTTCTCCAAGTACCATAAACTTATGAGTATAAAAATTATCGTAGCCATGCCCAAGTAACTTTTTACCTTGTTTCTGTTGTTTTCCGTACCATTTTTCTCTTTCCTTTATCCTTCTTTCCGGACTTGCTCCCCTTCTTCTTCCGCTTCCCTTTGTTCTTTGCTCTTTTTCGTTTGTTTCCTCTTGACTTCTTGTTGTATTTCTTGGTACCATCTAAAAAATTTTCACTATTCGCTCCGGTGCTCGTTGACGACCCTGGTATAAGAAAAAGGTCTCTTTTGCAGTTTCTTGATTGTAAAAACTGAAAATACGACCAATGTTTTCGAGCATATAAATGGCATACTCCATATACAGTGATTCATCGGCAGCCTTATTAGTCGGTATATTTGTTTCAATCGTCTTGTTACCGCATGCTTTCTTTTTCTTCTCTTGCTCTGCTGAGGATTTTGTAGAGCCTTTCAAGTGGTAATATTCCTTGATGGAACATTGTCTGAAGTTGTTAATATTACCAGTTGAACCAGCAAATACAGTGAAAACCCTTTTTCTTCCTGGATCTACGGCTATTGGTAAATAGTGGCTGCCAACTTTATGCTGCTCAAAACCATCCAGGATCAGATCAACTTGATTGATTTGCTTGGTTAAACGTTTTTCTGTGATTGTTCGTTTGTTAAAAACAAAATCAACAGAAAAACCGTCTGATCTGATCAGGTTACCAAAGAGCCTCTTATTTGTTCCAGTGGGTAATAAAGATTTAATCCTAATAATAAACATATTTTAAATGACTATTATATAAAATCATTTTTTTTTACAACCATGTACTTACGATTTGGTTCTAAGCGGTTTAAAATCAAATACCTTGTAAAATAAATGCAGCTGATCATTATACCCTCTGGGGAGTGGTTCACCAGGAAGAAATGCTGCTAATGCATTGACCGAAATTGTCACTGATCGCCAATGGCATGATGGTGAAGGGAATACATTGAACAACCTTGGTAAAGGAAGTCTTCTAACGTCAAACGCTTTATGGGACTGATGTTCCCTTTCAAAGACAGCCAGTATATGAAACAACAGAGGAACAAAAAAGCCAGGGTTACCAGCTAATGATTTTATACTAACTCTAGCATCGAGTTTGTTTTTAAGTGGCAGGCATAGTTCATCGATTCTTCGTTTGATCATAGGGTCTTCAAATGATTTCTGTTCAGACCACACCGCTTCACCTTGGCATACATACTGATATCCATATTTTATAGCAATATCATCGAGGTCCTTCGGAGCCATGGACTATATACATAATATTTAAGTATTTAGGGTAAATGAATGTGATTATTAGCTCTTACAACAAACATAATTTGAATTTGATATTGCAAAAATCTTCTCAATATATTTTCAAGTCTTTCTACAACTGCATTCTCGTATGTGGTTGCTAGCTCCTAGCAGGCCTCAGCGATGTACTGGCTAGCTCCTCCAATCAAGTCTTCATTAAAAGTGGCATTAGGATTTCCAGCTTTGAAGTTATCCCATTCTTGTAAAAAAATTTGTGGCAGAAGCTTGGTGTTTTTAGGTTCTCTATTGTTCACCAGTTGACAGACAGGATACCAAAACTGTTGCCCAAAGATACCATCAGATACGGATTCACTTGGGGTTTTTGAAAGATACCAGTTCACAAAAAGTTTGGCTCTAAACACTATCTCTCTTACAGCGCTACAACACGAGGTTATTTTCTGCTTCAATATGTTTTGATATTCTTCCTTGACACAATTTTGAAAAGGTAATTTACGAGCGTAAACAGTGCAATTTGGCCCAAGATTCTGAAGCATAGTATTTGACTTACTCTGTAAAAGGAGCAGAGAGGTGAACGTGCAGAAGAGTGGCCGGAAAGTTCACACTTCTTGCATATTACCCCTGGATTAACTTAGGCTTGATTCCTTTGACGTTTTGCTGCTCTTTTTATTTTTTTTCAGTATTTCAGGCTGCTTTCTCTTTCTTTTTCTGATACTAACTATTAGATAGGTTTAGTGACCAATATGTCCATATCAATTGAACACTTAATAATTATACCTTCGTGGTCAGTTTCTTGGAGCAGATGGAAAACTTAATTTTTCTTTAAATAAGATGAACCTCGTTAAAAAAAACATTATAACAGACAAGTCGATCTAACTATTGTTGATGATCTGGTATAAATAACTTTAAATAAAAAAAAGTATATTATCACAAATAAATCTTTTCTCATAACAAGAACATTTGTCATATATTATTATTATTATTATGCCAGCTAGTCATAGTTTGATAGCAATAAAACTGAGTTCATTCTAAACAATGATATAGCTGAATCAACATTTACACTCCTACGGAATAGAGTCATATAATCCAGGAACCAGTAAACAGATCCCATCTTGAATGATAAATAACTGTAAAGATGGTTCACAAAGTATATTTTATTGAAAAAGTCAATACTCTTGTTCCATCTAATATAACCTTCAGCTGATCAAGTCCTATCTCAGGTTACATCTAAGGACATAATCCAAATCATATATAAACCTAGAATATAAAGAATCTCTCTCAAACTTTTACCTTTATAAACATTTATAAACGGTCTCAAAGTACTTTCTACATGTCTCTTTATTTTTTTATAGTTTCTATATTCAATCTTTTTATTTAAAAAGTCCCAAAACACCACAATAACCAGCCATTTTGATATTGCTTTTCTAACAATTGATTTCCCTTTACAGATAAACGTCTAAATGTAAACTCTCATTCATCCAAAAAGCTAATTCTTTTTCTGTCTAATTTCCATTTTTATTTCGTCCAAAATAGGCAAGAAGAGCATCTGGAAATTAATTTTGATTCGTCCAGAAAAAAACTAACATCGCCTGAATTTGAAGTGTAAAAGCAGTATTATCTTATCTGGGCCTGTTTAACGTATAAATAAAGCTCAGATTCGTCCGTGAGAAAGATGAGCTCAAGAAAGGATACTGGGTTTTAACAGTTTCCTTGTACGATCCCTGCATATATGCATAATCATTGAAACTATATACACAACAGTTTAAAGTAAATTGACAATGAAATCATGAATTTAATTTTAAGGAATTTTTTATGCAATCAACAGTTATTAACTATCCTTATTTTAGCTACATATTTAGTAAATGATGCCCTGTGCTTTTCATAGCATGACTTTGTTATTGATGTTCCATTTTTAGTCATTTGTACACTCTCATACAATTTTTTTTCCCAACAAGTGTCAATACTTTATTTTATTTTATTTTTATTTTTTTTTTTAAAAAAAGGAAGGATTACAGTAAAGAAGAGATATCCATGCCCAATTCAGATACTCTTTGTTTAAGATAAGTATACATTTTATATTGAAGAGGATAAAGTGGTGAATCTTGAGGTGCTTCTGCAATGTATGACTGAACATCCAGAATTAGTTTTAAAAGGCCTTGATCAATCACATAAACATCTTCTTCCTCTTCTTGTTGTTGCCGATAGTCATAATAATCTGCTTCATTGACAGCTTCTATCATTTCTTGATCGTAACCATTGAAATAGTCATGTTCAGCCTCGTATTCTTGAGGAGTGAATTGTGGTAATTGGTCATTAAAATCATGCGTGGTCATTAGAAAATTTGATATCAATTGAAAGAGGTCTCTACTTTATCCTTTTTATTGAGTTCAAAAAAAAAGAGACCTCAATCAAAAGAAAGAAAGAAAGAATAAAGAAAAGAAAAAGGGTTACTCAATGTTTATGTTTTTAAATATTTTTTTTTTCGGAGAGTGCTGAAGGCTTTAAAGGAGGCACTCACGAGTTTGATTCACGTGTCCTGTTTTGTCTTTTTGTTTTATGCCTATATAAACAATAGTTTACTTTTATAGTTGACACGTTTATTAGATTAATAAACAGACATTTTCTCGGGAAAGTCGTCCAAATCTCGAAGTTGTTGATGTTGTGATGTCATTCCTGCTTTTAGTCGTCGAGCATAAGCACTGATAGTAGATGCAAAATATACCTAAATAGGACGCATAAGCTACATAGACAGATATCATAGACTTGCCTGAACAAAATTGCCTAAAAAAACAATAATGCCACTGATAATCAACCATTGTCGAACAGCTGTCACACAATCTTCCTTATGCAATGTACTTGCAATTCCATCAGGTAAAGTGACAGCTGAGTAATATGAATCGGATGATGCTGTTGACAGTGTCAAATAGTCTTGACAACTCGTCACTAGGCTGTTTTGTTTCACCATCATAAAAATCCAAATGGCTGTAGATGAGATGAGTAATAGAATGGTTACTGTCCAATAAAGGTATCGAAAAATGTTGATCATGGTTTTGTTTTGCTATATATCCAAAAATAATGAGTTGTTGTAAATTGTATTCCACTTACTGTAAGACCACCAAGAACACCAAACAGTGAACATGCAGCAAATAGGGATATCATAGCTATTAGTATCCAAAAAATGGCTGAGGCACTTGATAATGTTTCTTGAGGTAATGTGTAAATAACTGGTGACAATCATTGGTTAATTCTCTTGTTTATTTGTATACTCAGTTACCATTTCTATCCACTAATAACCAACTAAGAATAGCTATATAAAACAACTAAAATCTTGTTATTTACTATCGAAAACAAAAAAAAAAAAAAAAAAAAAAAAAAAAAAAAAAAAAAAAAAAAAAAAAAAAAAAAAAAACTTACAGAAGATACAATAGCAATTGTAGTAACGCCAACTCTGTATAAAAATAAAAATAAAAAAAAGGAGAGATGTCAAATGTCATTATTTGATTAAATAGACATACCTTAAAGGAATACAAAAACAACAATTACCGAGGCCCATGATGAAAATAAAAATAAAAAAAAAAAGATTAGTGGTATATGCTTGAAAGAAATGAAAAAAATAAAAAATAAAAAATAAAAAATGGCTTTTATATCTTGGGATCAATAGAGGATATAAATAATGGTGTACTACTCTGGCCATTTTTTTTTAGAAGTCATGCCCTATTTATATTCAAGTGTAACCATAGCCACTGGAATAATGAGGCTTCTTATTCTTTTGCTCGGTTTAAATAACTAGAGTAGTAGTGGCGATCTTTTTTTGATAATAAACAAAAAGAATAAATCAAACACTCCAAACACTCCATTGAACACTATATTAAGCAAATCTGAATGTGTACACATCTTTAGACTCTTTTCTTACCTTATAAAAATAACTTGTTTTGATCTCCCGCTAAAAAAATCTTCTGTCAGAATCATTAGTTTAAGGCGTCTAGATTTTCTTTTCTTTCTCTCTTTCTCTTATTTCATTCTGTAACCATACTTCCCTCCCCCTCCCCTCCCTTCCTTTCCTTAAAAACTCTTATTCATTCCTTTTTATTAACATGGCTCCTACAACAGTATGGATTAACAAGCGTGCTGACGATGACGACGAAGATTATTCTGAAGATACTAATGATGACAGTGGCAGCGATGACAATTCTGATGACAGCGTTGACAATTCTGATGACAGCGGCGATGATTCTGATGACAGCGTTGATGATTCTGAAGATACGAGTGATGATGGCAGCGATGATTCGACCGAAGATTCTACTGAGGATGACGGCTCAGAAGCTGATGGTACTGAACAAGACGATGGCTCGACAGATTCAGGCACTGTAGATGCTGATACTACGGAAGAAGATGGTAAGAAGGACATCTAGATACACTGTAATACAAGTTGTATCGGACACGTGTAGTTTCTTGAATCAGAAATTGTCGTCTATTTAAATCCAGAGTGTATTCATTCACTTTTTATATAGGTACCACTGACAATTCCGATGATACTATAACTGCTACGACTACTGCAGACACTACGACTACTACCGTGGATGGTAAGCATTGATCTTTCTACTGTTTTATATCAAAGACATCCTCCTTAGTGTTTTTAACTCTTTTATGTAGACAACACAGTTCCAACTTTGAGTGTAAGCGAGGGTAAACTTTATCACATTGGTATTCAATCATGATATTGACTCCTATTTTTAGTCATGACTAGCACTGTAGCCCCTATTACTACCACTACTGCTACCACAGACAATGTCATAGCCACTACAACCCAAGATATAAGCACAATATCGTCTATCATAGACACCTCTTCTGCTATCATGACTGCTACTTATTCTTCTTCTTTCTTGCCTACTGCCACCACAACATCCGCTATTGTATCTAGTACACCATCTATGAGTCTAGACACTGCAAACAATAATGCTAGTAGCAATAGTGGTCTGAGTGACCAAAAGAAAGCTGTTATTGGCGGTGTTGTAGGTGGTGTAGGCGGAGCCCTTATCCTTGGTTTCCTTGCTTTCATTTTTGTTTCTCGCTGGAAGAGACAACGTCGTGAAAAGGGTATGGAAACCTTCCGCCCAAGATCCGATTACAGTGTATTTAATGCTGGTGGAGGTGGAGCTCGCATGTCCGAAATCCCTGCTTATTATAATAGCCCAAGTGCTGAACGCATTATTCCTGTGAATCATAATCAATATTAATCTTTTTCTTTTTACCAATATTTATTCTATATTTATGTATTAAAATAATCCCCCCTTTTTTTAGAGTCTGTTGTCTATATAGATATGTAATGATGATTACAGTGGGTCATTAAAACACCGCATAAACTTCTACTACTTACTGCGGGGGGTTATACTCTTCTTTTTCTCTTTTTTTATTATATTTCTTTTTGTCTATCCATATCATGCCAGCACCATTAAGAAGATCTGGTTTACAGAATGAAGTGATACATTTCTATAGACAATGTTTTCGAGCTGCCCGAGAAAAACCAGTGGTATGATCAAGTTTACAAACCCATAGAAATTCATATTTTCTATAGGAAACACGACCTAGATTTCATGCATTTATAAGAAGAGAATTTAAAGAACACAATATCCGAAAATCTGATTTTGCAACTATTGAATATATGCTTAGAAAAGGCAGAAAACAGTTTGAGACCTATTCACAAAAAGGCGTCAAGGATATCCATGTATAATAAAAAAAAATAAAAATTTATTTCTTTTGTTGTTCGCGATATGTCACTGAAGCAGCTTCAGTACATAAATACAAGTCTCTTAATGCTTGAATGCATTCATCAGGCTTTTCAGCATTAGCAGCTAAACATTGATCATAAGCGTTGATTTGACTGGAACAATGTTGCTTGACGAATTTCAAAATACCAACACTATAAATGTGTTAATTTGACAGCTGGTATTTTCATTTGTTTACTTTTCTTCAGAGCATTTTGTCAAGGCTTGTTTTTGTTGCATACAGCTTTTGTCCCATGAATGAGGATAATTTTCTACACATTTTTGATATGTCTCAAGTTGAAGTGCGCATTTGGCACGAACTTGTTCAAGTGTATCATCCATTGTAGAAAAAAAAAAAGAGAATGAAAGAAAGAGAAATAACCAAATCAAAAGAGCGTCATGTTTTAAATGTCAGAAGTGCCTTTCTTTCTTGATTTACGCAATAATATATGTACAACATTCAGTAACAAACAACCGTCGTCGATCATACGACATAAACCAGGCATAAACTCTAGTTTTCATGACTCTTTTACTTTTCTTTCTTTTTCTCTCTCTCTCTCTCTTTTTTCATATGACAACAAAAAAGCATAAACTGAAATATGCTTAAAATAAAACAACGACCGCAGTTTGACAGATAAGCCACTTTAGCACCATGGTAAGAGGAAAAAAAATTCGTTTATTTTTTTTTTTTTGTTGGCCCGATACTTTTTTCTTTTTTTTTTCCCTTTTTTTTTTAACTTGGCACTACACACTATGTCTACTAACAATATCTTTGTTCAAAGTGGTGTTGAAACTCAAGTAAAGTATTCAACGCGTTACATGAAATTCATCGCTTTTTTTTCTACAACCAACAAAGCCATGGATTTTATTATTTTATCAACAAAAGACACTTATACACATCTCTATATAGATTATTGACTTGGCTATCTATATTTCCAAGTTGAGAGACGAAGAAGGTGAAAATGAAGCACCTTATGTGAAGCACATTGAATCTATCTTGAAGTCTGAAAAGAAGGATGATGTCTATGATGAAATTATTAAAGATGCTTCCATCTTTTTGACCGAAAACGATAGAGGTACGACGAAAAGAAAGAAAAAAAAACAAGATATAAACTGACTTATTATAAACAGAGGTTGAAGGTGCTTTCAACTTGCTTATTGTCATTGCTTTGGGTGCTCCCGAATCTATTCTTTCTTCTACTGTTCAATCTCTCATTGATACCTTGACTAAAACCGAAAGCAACAAAACTAGCTTAAAGCAAAAGATGTAAGCTTATCGAACCAAAAGAAAGAAAAAAAAAAGAAAAAGACTGATGTTTTGTATAGCTTACTCAACTTGTACAATGCTCTTCCCGGTAACTCACCTCTTCGTTACCATGCCTTTGTTGGATTAGTCGAAGCTACCACACAAGCTGATGAATTAGAATCTCTTTATGGTCAATTAGAATATGTCGATGCATGGGCCAAACAATGGGGTATTGATCAACAAACGCAATGCAACTTGTACGACTATTTAAGCAAAGTCTTGTTGGCTGCTGGTCAAGAGTAAGGAATCATTTAAACACATCACTGCATATACTCATATCTTGCAACAGAAAATTAGCTCTTGATTTCTCATTAAAAAAGTTGGACATCGTCCAAGAGAACGAATCTGCCTCTCTTGCCAAAGACATTGTCAACCGCGCCATTGCTATGGAAAACTTCTTTGCTTTTGAAGATCTTTTGCAATACACTGCCATTCAAAAACTCAAGGGCACTCCAGAATACGATCTTTTAGATATCTTTTTGAACGGCACTTTGAGCACATATCAAGAATTTGAAAAGAAGTACACATTGGGTAATTCTGAAAGCAATACGCACAAGATGCGTTTATTATCTTTGGCTTCTCTTGGATCTGAAAACTTGTCTCGCGAGCTATCTTATGCCGAGATTGCCAGCACTCTTCAGATTGATGTAGACCAAGTTGAAATGTGGGTGATTGATGTGATCCGTGCTGGCTTGGTTGAAGCCAAATTGGATCAATTAAACAAGACTGTGATTGTTCACCGTAGTATCTATCGTGTGTTTGGTAAGGAACAATGGAACAAGTTGAGCACAGCCTTGAGTGCCTGGAAAGAAAACTTGAATGAAATCTTGGCTGTTGTTGGTAATGCCAAATTGATTGCTGGTGGTGCTTTACAAGGCCAATCTTCTGTTGTTGTTGAATCTGATACTAAATAAAAAAATAAAATAAAATGTGTTCTTTATTACTAGAATAATTTAAGCATGTCTTTTTTTTATCTTCTTAGGCATGTTCTGTAGACTTTGTTTTCGTTTACGCAATTCTGCTGAACAATCTTGACAAAACCAAGCACCTTTGGGTGGCTCATCTAAGCCAACACATTCCATATGAAACCATTCAAAAGGACAATTCTAGTGATGTTTAAAAGCTAAAGTAGAACATATCTGTTACTTACTTCACCATCGCATGCCACCATTTCTCCATACGATACTTGTTGACAATAACAGTACAATGGTTCATCTTTTTTTCTTTTTTGGTTCTTCATGGCTGCTTCTTGTGTTTTTTTTATACGATCTTCTTGGTCTGATTCTTCATCTAGTATTGAATCCTCTTCCTCTTCTTCTTCGTCTTCTTCGTTGTCTTGTTCTATCTCATGGACTATCAATGGCAATTGAGTACAATACATGCATTGTTTTATGGTAACTTACATCGTTTATGATGTGATATTGCATATCCTGTGCGCGTTGTGGATGGGGGTGGAGCTAGTTCAGGATGTTCCAAGTCATGTTGGTCTAGATCTTTTTGTAATCGAGTCAAGTGTCGATCCACTAATCGAAGTGCTTCTTCAGCCAAGGACACTCGTTCATTAGCAAGATCGTGTAGTTGGTGATAGTCTTCATGAATACGCTTTATTATCACAGGCTGATTCTTGAGTAGTTTGTCTCTTTTCTCGGCAGGATCTTGATGATCACTAAACCATTGTCTATGAATCTTGGCAAGATCGTGTTGACCAGACCGAATACGTTTTTCAGATACTATGGGTTTGGATGGAATAAACACATGAGGCAAGCACAGTCTACTTACACACCTCTTGCTTTATCGTATCGGTTGCGTATTTCTGCCCAATGATACTGTATTTCACTCGGAAGATTCTCTAGGCCTTAAAGAAGCATGAATACATGTATCATTCCATATGTGTTTACTTTGAATATATTCTTGTAAATATCTTCCAGAGTCTTCTTGAATTGTAATACTATCATCCATGTTAAAAAAAAAAAAAAAAAAAAAGAGAAAAAATTATTTTATTTCATTTACGAAAATTCTTTTTATGGTAAACACCGTAGTAATTCATGTTTTTGTGTAATGATAATCTCTTTGTTGCCTAATACATTCACATCCACACCCATTCCCGGGGTTTGTGTGGTAGTCAACGTATTCCCAGATTCAATATCCATGACTACCAAATGCCCTTCTGCATTCAGTAAATACAACAGTGTCTGAAGAATGCTATAAGCAGTGTATTTTACTTGAGCATCTAATTCATGCACTTTTAAAAGTGCCTCATAGGGAATAGTATAAGGGAGGGAATGTGGATGGGTTGCAGTGTATTTTAGTTGGCTTGTACCACGATGCCACCAAGCATACATAAATGGCATATCCTCATCTTCATCTTCGTCTTCTTTAGGGGTTGTATCAAAAGGATCCCATACGGTTGTTAACAGATGAGAAATATCCCATGTCTTGATTTCAAACTTGTCTTCAAAATCACCTACGACAATCATACGAGGACCATGGAAGACAGTAGGGTGTGTGGTGGGTATAGCCCATGTGGTTTCAAATCCCCAAGGTTGTATGTTCTCTTTATCCCCACCGGGAATCAAACCTACTTTGATCCCAAACCGCCAGTCCCAAATAGACACTTCGTCTGTATCGTAATTGCCCGTACAGATCAAATGGTGTAGTTGTGGGCTATGTCGAAAATGATACATGCAGCTCACTTCTGAGCCTAATCGAACGGTAGTGATCAATTGTGCTGGATAAGATGGACTGGTTGTCGATTGCGTGTGGGGTATAAATCGCTGTAGACGAGGATGCCAGACAAGTTCGGTCTGGATAGGATCCAATGTGGTTTCTTGTCCATCCACATCCAACTGAACAATATAACAACGTCCTCCATATCTCGGTAAATTAGGTCCGAAAGCCAACATGTAGGCCATGTCAACACGAGACGCATGGTCTGGTGAGATGATCTCTAACCAGGGTTGAGTCCATGCTTGTTCTGTCGATGAGAAAAAAAAGACTTCTCGGCCTAAAAATCCCAGTCTGGAGTCAGGATAATCAGCCATATTGAGATGAGCTAAACAGGTCAATCTGTGATGATCAATGCGATAGATCAAAAGGGTTCGCCAAATGTTCAGTCGTGGATCCATTGTGTCGAGAATATCTTGTTCTTCCTCATCTTCAAATACAACAGGTTGCCCTAATGCCACTGCACATAACTGAATCGACCGATGGTTGATCTGAATCGTCTGTAATCCTACTACTTGACAAGTCCAAGGCAAAATAAAAGATTCATACGTAAAATGTAAAGTGTGTTCAAACAAGAACGCATAAGAAGGATAATCAAAGAAACTGATCTTGTATTCATGGTCTTTGTATTTGCCCAAGGCAATCATGCCACTCTGCATATCAGACATAAAGGGTTCTTCTATTTTATAAGGTGTCTTGATGATGGAATTCAAAGTGACGTTGTGAGTGGTATAATGTTGTTTATGTCGATAAAGTTCAAGTACAAAATGCTTCCAGTCAATCAAAGGTTGTTTGTTGTATACATAGTCAATATGAAGAGACCATCTTGGGTGTATTGTCTTGAATAGAAAATACCATAAATAATCGTTCTGATTAATCATACTAAGATGCAAACTCAATATATTCATGTTTGACTTGTCTAGTTTCTTACTTGTAGAATCTTTTACATGTCTGTTGAAGAACAAGTAATTGCTGAATGTCTTCAAGTGTATATTCAAATATCTTGACTAACAACTCATTTGGCAAATGTTGCATATGAAATAAAATAAAACAAAAAAACAAAAAAGAGAGAGAAAGAGAAAGAGAAAAAATGGTCTTATTTATATGTGACTCTTTGAACGAAACTCCGAGATTAAGCCATGATCCGCCTAAAAGGTTCCTAACAAAGCAGAATACTGTTTAATTTCCATTTTTATTTCGTCCAAAATAGGTAAGAAGAGCATCTGGAAATCAATTTTGATTCGTCCAGAAAGAAACTAACATCGTCTGAATCCAAAGTAGAAATACTGTAGATATTTATGAAAATTTCTTTTTTCTTTTCTTCCTTATGAGTGATAAACAAGGTTTTGCAGTTCCTTCCTTACCCGCTTCAAAAAGAAAGCCGGAACAAGAACAAGAAGAACAAGTACGTCCTCAGCCACCTGTACTTCAATACGAAACACCTTCTTGGAGTGCACCTCCTTCGTTTCCTTACCGTCTTGAAGTACTCAAAAATGGTGCAAGCATTGAAACTATTCAAGGCCCCAAAAAGGAATATGTGACCATTGGTCGCTTACCTCTTTGCGATATTCAGATGGAACATCCTTCTGTCTCGCGATACCAAGCCATCATTCAATTTGATCATGATGGAGACGCCTATCTGTATGATATGCAGAGTGCTCATGGTACTCGTCTCAATAAAAAGCCTGTGCCTGCTCGAGAACATGTTCCCTTGAAACCCGGGGATCAAATTCGGTTTGGTGAGAGTACCCGTATCTGTATTTTCGATTCAGAGAAACCGTATGATCCAGAAACAGAGGCAGAAGAGAGAAGAAAAAAGGCTTTACGAGAACGAATTGCTCAAGCCAATGGTCAGCCTGAAGAAGAAGAAGTGGATCAAGGTATCACATGGGGATTTGCAGAAGATGCTCAAGAAGAAGACGATGATGATCAAGATGATATAAGTGAAAACACAATAGAAGATATCAAGGCTAATTTAAACAAGTCCTCTGGTGATGCTGATCTATTGACTGTAGAAGCGCAGAAACAAGCATTTGAAGATGCTAAAAGACGCAGAGAAGATATAGAACTCATGTACAATGATGATAGTGATGAAGAACTCTATGATAAGACATGTAAGGTTCCAACTATCATGACAACTTATTAACAAGGCTTATTATAGCACGCAAAAAGAAAAAGAAAGAAGAAAAAGCAGATACACATGATGATTTAGTGAGAAAACAAAACGAAGCTGAACAAAAAATACAACAACTCGAACAAGAAATAGCAGATAGAAAACAAAGAGATGCAGACAATAAGGCCAATGCACAAGCAGAAGAAGAAGATTTAGACATGTTTATGAAGAATCTGTCCAAGAAACCTCTGCAGAATGAAAAATCCATGTTTTTACTTCAAAAAGAATTGAGTCAATTGAAAAAGGTAGTATCTTGATCTATATTTTATTATTCACATTCTATAGGATCATGAGCGTCTAGTTAAACTCGTCAAACTAACAAAACCATCCCATATTCTCTAAAGTAAATTATGCTCTCTTAAATATTCTAAAGCCATCCAACACGTCTGCACAGAAGGAAGCATCATTTCTGCTCGAGTAATAAATTGTTTGAGATCAGGAATAGGTACATGATGCACTACTTGAATGTATTCTTCTGCATCACGTTCCATAGGTGTATCGTCTTTGATAGGATTCAAGCAAAGGTAAGGAATAAATCTGTTTCTGCCCCATTTGAGTTCACTAATACCATCAGGCGAGTGATCTTGAGGCAATAAATTGATCCATTCGCCTTGCTTTAGTTGAGCTTCTTCAGAGAGCTCATGTTGAGCAGCTTGTAAGATATTTTGATGCTTTCTTCTATCAAAGGATCCTGCTACACATGTATATTTCTTTGCTCTTGTTATCACTCAACATCAGACGAGGTCTACTTACCATTTCATTTGTGCCTTGAGCATATTCTTTTAATATCGAGGTTGTTTTCTATACGCGTTATAGACATGAAAATGATCAAATATAACTTACTGTCTTTGTATCAAACGTAAAGACAACAACAAACGTAGGATAAGGTGTGTTGTGTCCAACCACATCCCACTCGACTACTCGACCATCATCAAACTGTGTTTTACGATTCCAAACAGTAATAAACCTATGCTCTGTATAAGCCATCAAAATTATTTATCAATCATCACCTTTTATGACTTATTTCTTCTGATAAAACAGTAGCTGCAGTTCCTTTTGTATTGATAGAATATTCAGACATGAATAAAATAAAATATAAAAAAAAGTGTGCGTATGTTCATGTACGACCTAAACATCTTTTTGGTTACGCCCAGACCAGCCTTTTTTTTTTTTTTTTGTTCTCGTTACTCCTTAACACCCAAAAAAAAAAAAGAGACCCTCCTTTTTTTCTTTCTTTCTTTCTTTCTTTCTCTTTTTATTATTGTTATTGTTATTATTGTTTTTTAAATATCATGTCCAACTCTTTATCAAGTGTAAGTACAGACAATGCTGAGCTATAAAACTATTGAAATCTAAAACAAGAAAGTCTCTGTTTAATGAGGACTTTTTGAATGAACAAGAAAGAAACAATCAATTCACAACCAACTGGACAACTGGTTTTCATCATCCAGCTGAAATCATGCCACAAGATTCTTTGGTAACCCCACATCCTAATTATGCGCCCATACGACGAAACTCAGCTACTGCAGGATTACCATGGTTTCCTCTTCACCCAAGCGAAGAACCCAGTTCATTTTACCGTGAACATCGATCCATGTCTTACTCATTCAGTACACAGGACGCGTTTGTCAATCCTGTTGTTCTAGACACCATCATGCAAGAAGAAGAAGACGAAGTAGACATGAAAGAAAGAACACGATCTAAATCCACGGCGGCTATCATGAGCAATATCTGGAATCCTTCATTCAAACAACAAGACGATAACCAAAAATGGGTGCATCCGACCACAACAAGTACGCATAGTCGAGTTGTTGGTAGTGGTCGTCGTCTTTCACTTGCACCATCCATGTTAAATCAAATGCATGTGATAAACGATGATCTTACTGAAAGAATGCGACGATTTTCATTGGCACCTACTCACAGTCTTGGTTTAGAAAAGTGAGTTTCAATTTTTTATGTATATGTATTGATTGTGTGTTGTTTTAGTTCTGTCCTGGATCCTCCTAGGCAACCTTCTACCAGTTCATCTGTAAACCAAAGAAGGCATTCTCTTGCAGGTCCAACGATTTCTACTGCAAACACAAACCATCAAGATTTTCTTGTGTCTGAATTAGCAGTCAGAGAAAGGCTCGAATCCAATAAATCCTTTATAGAAAACACGATCAAGACAGATGACTTAGGCAAAGGCACTCGTCTTGATGCTGATATCATGCAAGACGCCATATTTTATGTGGTTGAATTCAAAGGTGGAAGGTCTGATGTGTATTATTGTCATACCACCATAACCACACAAACCATCAGTAACACTGATCTAGTGATTGTAGAAGCAGACCGAGGCCGTGATTTAGGTAAAGTAACGATGGAAAATATCAGCAGACAACAGTTGGAACAATACTATACACAGCTTAAACATCACAATCACTCCGAAGATCAAGAAGAGCCTATAGAAAACAAGAAATATTTACCCACTGAAATATATATCAAACGTATCTTTAGAAAGGCAAGACCTGATGAAATCACTCTATTGATGGCCAAGGGTCAAGATGAGTCTAAGGCACTGATGGTCTGTCAATCCAAAATTAAACAAAGAAAGTTGAATATGCAAGTTGTAGATGCAGAATACCAATGGTTTGTCTTGTTTAGACTGACTTTATTCTTAATCATTGCCTATGTTAGGGACAGACGCAAATTGACCTTTTATTTTGTGGCTGAGAAAAGAGTAGATTTTCGTGAATTAGTACGTGAGCTATTTAAGCTTTATAAAACCCGTATTTGGATGCAAGTAGAGTACAGTATTTTATGCTTGCTAATACTTATTTTATAGGTGTGCTGTAAGCTCTATCGTCCATTTGAAATAAATAATTTAAATTCCGTTCTCTTTTCATTGGTTATTAAATAATGTTTCCTTGATAATATATATATATATATATAATTTTTCTTTCTTTCCTTTCTTTCTTTTTTCTTTACAAAAAAAAAAGATAAAATCAACTTGTAGTTTCACCCTTTTTTTTTATACTATATTATATAGTAAAAGAGAGTCATGCAAAACATATCCAACACAAGCTCAAAAGAAACAAATAGAAACCTTCACTTGAGCGACTTGAAAAAAGGCAGTGTACTTGCCAACACAGCTGCTTTGTCACCTAAAACACCACCTGCTGTCACGGCTGCTCTTTTATCAGACTCTCTTTTCCCACCTAGAAAACCAAAGATGGATGATACTGCTTCTCAGCATGGTGAGGATGAATCGGAGGATGAAGAAGGTAATAAGCGAAAAGAAGATCCTTTAGCTACTCAGGTCTGGAGACTTTATACAAAAGCAAAAGATACGTTACCTAATGGTTCACGATTGGAGAATTTGACATGGCGTATGATGGCAATGACATTGAATAAAAAGAAAAAAGCAGAAACAGAAGCAGCAGCAGCAGCAACAACAGCAACAACAGAAGAAGAGGAAGAAGAAGAGGAAGATGATGTCATGGAAGAAAACATCACAAGTATGTCTCCTCCTCCTCCTGATGATACAACCACTTTTTTATCTTCATCTGCTCCACCTTATATGTTGGATTTCATGACAATGGGTCAGCAACATTTTTTTCAACAACAGCCATTCCCCCAACAACAACAACAACAACAACAACAACAACAACAACAACAACAACAACATCAAGTCTTTCATCACCCTCCTATTATACAAGAACAGAAAAGGAATGTGATGGTCTATGGCTCTACAAGGGCATCTACGCCTGCTAATTTACATATGACCAGTTTAAACAACACCTTCAAAAGCAATGCCAGTAGTAGCAACAATAGTACGACCACTAGTAGTAGTCACCTGAACCATGTAAGTCAATCTAAAGTTGATCCACTGGTATTGATACTGTCTAGAACGTGTTTGGAAGCATGTATGGTGCAAACAGTATAACCATTCCAGCAGATATGGATATCACCGACGATTATCGCACGAATGATGCCAATCTATCGCCACTCTCTAGCGCCTCTTCATTCCAACCCTCCACGTCTATCGAATCGAATCAATTTAACAGTTATTTCAGTCAATCCGTCCCTAGTTATCATCATAATTTCCAACAAAACTATGCAACAAGTCCTGGTGGTTTGTTTCCTCAATTAGGCTCTACTTTACCAGAGTCTCAACAACAGCAATTCTTTGCTGCCACACCTACAGAAAATACACCTTCTCCTGCTGCTTATTCACCCCTCACAACAAACAATGCAGGTGCATTGAGTTTTGAGGATTTGCTGACCATGTATTATGTGAATGGAAGTTCTACAGCACAAACAACACAGGCCACATCCAATGCAGCCATAGCAGCAGCAGCAGCAACAGCCGTGGCGGTTGCAGGCACACCGCCCTCTGCATCGAACCCGATGGCCATTGGTCATTTACCACCCAATCCAAGTTTTTCATTACCCCAGCAACGATCTCAAGGTAAAAGGATAAAACCCCCCCCCCCAGTGAAAGACATGTTTGACTCATCTTGTATTCTAGATGGCTTAGTGTCACCCAACGGACAATCTCCTCCTCTTACAACATCATTTAATAATAACAGTACGCTATCAAGACTGGCTAAAAACAATGAAGATCAATCTAATTCATCGATAGTCGGATCCCCAATCCTCCAGAAAAATACTTGTCCGAACAACCATCAAGATAAGCAATCAGAAGAAACTCCTATCACAGTCAAGAAAGAAAGCAGTACCAACGCCAATACAAAATGTACCAATTGTGAGACGACCACGACTCCTCTATGGCGTCGTAATCCAGAAGGTCAGCCTTTATGTAATGCCTGTGGTCTGTTCCTCAAGTTACACGGTGTAGTGCGTCCCTTAAGTCTAAAGACAGATGTTATCAAGAAAAGAAACCGAAGTGGTAATTCAAACACAACAGTGGCTGCTCAAAAAGTAAATGGGATCAGTCCAATCAGTACAACACCAACCACCAACACAAATAGTATGAGTGGAAAAAAGCCTAATACATTCTTACAAGCAAGTCCTGTCAACAACACAACGTATAAAAGACAATCGATAGGAAGTGGTATGGTCAATATTGCACCTACAAGTACACCATCACCTGCATCCACACCCGCTGTACAACAACAACAACAGAGTAGTGGAGGAGGATCTGGTGGTAGACCTATCACATTTACCACATCTCGATGGGGTACACAAGCCATTACAAAACGTCAAAGAAGACATTCTATTGATGAAAATAAGCCACAACAACAACAACAGCAACAACAAATTTTACCTCAACCACAACCTCAACAAGGTGTATTTCGTATTGGTTCTGTTAATACACAACAATATCCTCCTTCTAATTCTTCTTCTTCATAGATTGAAATAGTTGCACATATAGTAGATTTTTTTTTCTCTCTTTTATATATACAATAAATATTATTTTGCAATAATTTCAACCAATTTACAAAAAGCAAGTTGATCTGCATCTTTTTTACGCTTAGCTATACCATTTGTCTTGATAAACACCTGAGAATCAAACTTGGATTTCAATACTACTTCCACTGTAAACAAAGGAGCATGACTAGGACCCATTTGTTCAGATTTGACTTTACAAAATACTTTATCTTGATTCTGAACAATCAAGGACATGAATATACTCTTGCATTGACCAGGTGAACTGAGTGATTGATGCAGTAAACGTTGATGATTGTCAAATATCTTTTTGAAATAGATCAAGACTTTCTCATTTAATTCAAGTGGTTTGGGAGTGGCTAAAATGTTATTGGTTTGTGTTTGGATACGTTGTTCTTGAGGACTGATTTGTTCAGGAATCAAAGGCTGAAGACTGATCCTGTGATTCAAAGTAGACTGACGAGGTGAAGGTTGTTTGATGGTACTTAATAAGCTGACACTCTCTGCTTCTAAATCTGGCTCTTGTTTGATATGAGGTTCGCTTCTTTCTGTCAGTTGTGGTGGTTTATTGTCTCTTGTGCGTTTCTTTTTATTTGGACTTTCATCAGACATGTTGACATCTTCGTTATCCTCTGTGCCTTCTCCTAATAATAAATCAGATAATAACTGGATTGAATCTTGGTAGTCATTTGGATTGATATGCATATGATTAGTATCATTGGTTGACCAGTTGACAGGTTGATTTTTTGACTTGGCCTTTGATTGTGGTGGTGTAGGTGTAGCAGGCTCAGGATAAGGAAATTCATCAGCCACCACATAGTCTTCTTTAGGAATAGGTAAAGGATAGACCACAGAACTATCTTGTGGACTAGCGACTTGCATGAGTTGTTCATAGACATTGGGATGCTTTTCAAAATAATTCAGGATGTCTTTGCAAGCCAGTGCCTTGGCCTTCTGCTTTTTATAAGCGATGCGTGTATGTGAAAAGATACAGCCTGAGCTTGCCAGACGACCCTTGACAGTGACTTGAAATTGCACATTATCTTCTAACGTGGCAAAACTGTATTCCACATCGCCTTGTATTGTAGCGATCAAATTGTTCAGTTCCCAAATGGGGTTTTTAAAAGCAAAGGCTGTCTTGAGTTGTAAATGGATGACTTGAACCACAGCTGCTTCAATGAACTTTTCGACAACAGCAATACCATAAAAGCGATACAAGATACCAATGATATGATCAATCGTGTTGTGAAGATAGGGTGCCATGACATGTTCCTTCAGTTGGTATTGTTGTGAGACAATCTTGTATAGTTTACTGATATCATGGGACTTTCTTAACAAGGCTTCTAATACAGCATCTTCAAATTCTGAAAAGTGCTTGACGAGTAAGTTACTGATAGCAAATTGACGCGCCTGAATGCCTGTAAAGTTGTATTTCTAACCACAAGTGAGTTGTCTTTTTTTTTTTTTTTTTTATACCTGTTCTGCCAATTGTTCTGTGTTGCCTGAAAAAAGTGCCAAAAGCAAAGGATAAGACTGTGTCAAGTCTAAAGGACTCTCTGGACTAACAGAAAGAGTTGAGAATATATTTGTAAGGTAAGTTAGAAAGCGATGTGCATCTGCCATGTTGAAACACGAAAAGTAAAATTAAAAAAAAAAAAAAATATATTTACTATTTATACTAACCATTTATCTTATGGGTCTATGCAAGTTTTATCTTTCTTAGCCTTGAACATACATGTGTTTGTATCTTCATTACAATTATCATATTTCAAGATGGACATTTTCCCCTTTGTGTTCTTGTCTCTTGAACATTTTGAGTGCTATAGTTATTCTTAGAATAAGCAAATATGCATAAAACAAAGACACAAGCTCATAATTGATTACTTGCATCAAATGAAGTAGATAAACATTATTCTAGGATAAATAAAGTGACATAACACTTTTGCTTATAACATGTAATAAAACTCAAGAGATAATAGAAACCACAAGACAACTTGAGTAGTACGTTTTTTTTCTAAATCTCTCTCTCTAAAATGTTTAAAAAGACATTGTATTCATCATATTGGTTTGATGTTTGATCAAGAACTTTTATGCAAAATAAACAGGTGGAGATAACTTGAATATGTTATATAAGCAGTACTTTCCTTGTTAAGCAAGAAAAGCAAGTCACAGTCTAAACTTCTTTCCTTACAAAATCTTGTATAATGTACAGTGCTTCCAACAAGCAATGTCGCAGCCAATCAGAATCGATGCCGCTGGCCAATCAAAATTAATTTCATATTTTCAGAAATAGAAATCGTTATTTTTAGAAGCCATGTCGCCTGCTTAGTAGTTTTTTTTCTTCATCAATACTTTACAATTTAACATGAGTACAATATTTTTATATGAAGATGGGCATGGAAGGGTTGTTGATGAGAATGGCGACCCTGAGCCTATGGACTACATTGTTGATCAGAATGAATTTATTGTTGAGACAATTGCTACACATACTGAGTACTTGAAAACTACGGCCTCCAGTGAATCATCTCTGACTTGCCCAATGTCGATAGAAAAGACAAAAGACAAAGATATCCGTATGAAGGAAGCAAACACGAAACGAGATTATGTGCGTTATACTGTTCAGGATAAAGCTAGGTTTTTTGATCTGAAGATCGAAAAGTGCGTCAGCTGCAGCGAAGCAGTTGGGTATTCACATTCGAACAGCGCAGAGATGGATTAACCAGTATAATGTGTGTCTTGATAGTATTTTTGAGAGTTGTAAAAAAGTAGGTCGTAAGTGCATCTTAACCGAAGAGCATGAAACGACTGCTATCAACTTCATTGATGCTAATCCCTCTGCTACTATTGTTGAAGTGACCGAGCATTTATCGACGCAATTTCATGACCTTAAAGTCTCACGCAGCACTGTCTATAACTTTATGAGAAGTGAATGTAACCTTTCGTTGAAGAAAGCAGATTTTCATTCTATTGAGAGAAACAGTTCGGCAAAGATTGAGGAACGACACGATTGGGTTTGCAAATGGGAGAATACCGACATGAATTTCCTGACGAATTGCATGTTTCTTGACGAGTCTGCGTTTGATATTAATATGAAACGCTCACGAGCTTGGTCAAAAAAAGGTTCTCGTGCCATTGTTACCAGACCCACTACGAGAGCGCTATCTCCGCTTCAGGTTTGATTGCAGTTGGCGTGAAAAAACCAAGACCTGTTAAGAAGAGAAAAGCTGATGGATATATAAGCTCAGGAACTGTCACATGCCACTACATCAGTTTCTTGAAAACGACTCTCGATGAAACGGACAAGCATTTACATATGAAAGGCCATTCTATAGTCATGGATAATGCACCCATTCACACACATGAAAACATAAAGAAGTATATTGAGTATCGAGGATACAAATGTGTGTATCTTCCTACTTACTCTCCTGAGCTTAACCCAATAGAACAATTCTGGGCAGTGGCAAAGAGTAAGGTTAAGCGCCATAGGTTTTTGCAGGAAGACACTTTATCAAAAAGAATTACAGAAGCCTGCAAAAGTATGGAGAAAAGTCACTTCAAAGGCTTTGTTTCGCATTCTTACAAGTGCTGGGATAAATGTCGAAACAAGGAGCCTATGTAATGGCATCGAAAACCACACCAGAAGCCAATAACACAGCGATTAAAAAAAAAGGTAAGCTACAATCAGATCAGCAACAAACAATTTTAACTTTATTATATATATATATTTTTATGTAGGTCATACAACATTGACAAGTATTTTTAAGAGCACCAAGTGTAGGACACTTGATAAAGAGGTTGGACGCTTGAGAAAGAGGTTGGACACTACAGAAAAGAGGTTGGACACTTGAGAAAGAGGTTGGACACTACAGAAAAGAGGTTGGACACTACAGAAAAGAGGTTGGACACTTGAGAAAGAGGTTGGACACTACAGAAAAGAGGTTGGACACTACAGAAAAGAGATTGGACGCTACAGAAAAGAGGTTGGACGCTTCAAAAAAGAGGTTGGACACTACAGAAAAGAGGTTGGACACTACAGAAAAGAGGTTGGACACTTCAGAAAAGAGATTGGACACTTCAGAAAAGAGGTTGGACACTTGATAAAGAGATTGGACACTTCAGAAAAGAGGTTGGACACTTCAGAAAAGAGGTTGGACACTACAGAAAAGAGGTTGGACACTACAGAAAAGAGATTGGACACTTCAGAAAAGAGGTTGGACACTACAGAAAAGAGGTTGGACGCTTCAAAAAAGAGGTTGGACACTACAGAAAAGAGATTGGACGCTTGAGAAAGAGGTTGGACACTACAGAAAAGAGGTTGGACACTTGATAAAGAGGTTGGACGCTACAGAAAAGAGGTTGGACGCTTCAAAAAAGAGGTTGGACACTACAGAAAAGAGGTTGGACGCTTGAGAAAGAGATTGGACGCTTCAAAAAAGAGGTTGGACACTACAGAAAAGAGATTGGACACTTCAGAAAAGAGATTGGACGCTTGAGAAAGAGATTGGACGCTTCAAAAAAGAGGTTGGACACTACAGAAAAGAGATTGGACACTTCAGAAAAGAGGTTGGACACTTCAGAAAAGAGGTTGGACACTACAGAAAAGAGGTTGGACGCTTCAAAAAAGAGGTTGGACACTACAGAAAAGAGATTGGACGCTTGAGAAAGAGGTTGGACACTACAGAAAAGAGGTTGGACACTTGATAAAGAGGTTGGACGCTACAGAAAAGAGGTTGGACGCTTCAAAAAAGAGGTTGGACACTACAGAAAAGAGGTTGGACGCTTGAGAAAGAGATTGGACGCTTCAAAAAAGAGGTTGGACACTACAGAAAAGAGATTGGACACTTCAGAAAAGAGGTTGGACACTTCAGAAAAGAGGTTGGACACTACAGAAAAGAGGTTGGACGCTTCAAAAAAGAGGTTGGACACTACAGAAAAGAGATTGGACGCTTGAGAAAGAGGTTGGACACTACAGAAAAGAGGTTGGACACTTGATAAAGAGGTTGGACGCTACAGAAAAGAGGTTGGACGCTTCAAAAAAGAGGTTGGACACTTCAGAAAAGAGATTGGACACTTCAGAAAAGAGATTGGACACTACAGAAAAGAGGTTGGACACTTCAGAAAAGAGGTTGGACACTTGATAAAGAGATTGGGCACTTCAGAAAAGAGGTTGGATACTTCAGAAAAGAGGTTGGACACTTCAGAAAAGAGATTGGACACTTCAGAAAAGAGATTGGACACTTCAGAAAAGAGGTTGGACACTACAGAAAAGAGATTGGACACTTCAGAAAAGAGGTTGGACACTTGATAAAGAGATTGGACGCTTCAGAAAAGAGATTGGACACTTCAGAAAAGAGGTTGGACACTACAGAAAAGAGGTTGGACGCTTGAGAAAGAGATTGGACGCTTGAGAAAAGAGGTTGGACACTACAGAAAAGAGATTGGACACTTCAGAAAAGAGATTGGACACTTCAGAAAAGAGATTGGACACTACAGAAAAGAGGTTGGACACTTCAGAAAAGAGATTGGGCACTTCAGAAAAGAGGTTGGATACTTCAGAAAAGAGGTTGGACACTTCAGAAAAGAGATTGGACACTTCAGAAAAGAGATTGGACACTTCAGAAAAGAGGTTGGACACTACAGAAAAGAGATTGGACACTTCAGAAAAGAGGTTGGACACTTGATAAAGAGATTGGACGCTTCAGAAAAGAGGTTGGACACTTCAGAAAAGAGGTTGGACACTACAGAAAAGAGGTTGGACACTACAGAAAAGAGGTTGGACACTACAGAAAAGAGATTGGACACTTGATAAAGAGGTTGGACGCTACAGAAAAGAGGTTGGACGCTTCAAAAAAGAGGTTGGACACTACAGAAAAGAGATTGGACGCTTGAGAAAGAGGTTGGACACTACAGAAAAGAGGTTGGACACTTGATAAAGAGGTTGGACGCTACAGAAAAGAGGTTGGACGCTTCAAAAAAGAGGTTGGACACTACAGAAAAGAGGTTGGACGCTTGAGAAAGAGATTGGACACTTCAGAAAAGAGGTTGGACACTACAGAAAAGAGATTGGACACTTCAGAAAAGAGGTTGGACGCTTGAGAAAGAGGTTGGACGCTTCAGAAAAGAGGTTGGACACTTCAGAAAAGAGGTTGGACGCTTCAAAAAAGAGGTTGGACACTACAGAAAAGAGATTGGACGCTTGAGAAAGAGGTTGGACACTACAGAAAAGAGGTTGGACACTTGATAAAGAGGTTGGACGCTACAGAAAAGAGGTTGGACGCTTCAAAAAAGAGGTTGGACACTACAGAAAAGAGGTTGGACACTACAGAAAAGAGGTTGGACACTTCAGAAAAGAGGTTGGACACTACAGAAAAGAGGTTGGACGCTTCAAAAAAGAGGTTGGACACTACAGAAAAGAGGTTGGACGCTTCAAAAAAGAGGTTGGACACTACAGAAAAGAGGTTGGACGCTTGAGAAAGAGATTGGACACTTCAGAAAAGAGATTGGACACTTCAGAAAAGAGGTTGGACACTACAGAAAAGAGATTGGACACTACAGAAAAGAGATTGGACACTTCAGAAAAGAGGTTGGACACTTGATAAAGAGATTGGACGCTTCAGAAAAGAGGTTGGACACTTCAGAAAAGAGATTGGACGCTTGAGAAAGAGGTTGGACGCTTGAGAAAGAGGTTGGACACTACAGAAAAGAGGTTGGACACTACAGAAAAGAGATTGGACACTTCAGAAAAGAGGTTGGACACTACAGAAAAGAGATTGGACACTTCAGAAAAGAGGTTGGACGCTTCAAAAAAGAGGTTGGACACTACAGAAAAGAGATTGGACGCTTGAGAAAGAGGTTGGACACTACAGAAAAGAGGTTGGACACTTGATAAAGAGGTTGGACGCTACAGAAAAGAGGTTGGACGCTTCAAAAAAGAGGTTGGACACTACAGAAAAGAGATTGGACACTTCAGAAAAGAGGTTGGACACTACAGAAAAGAGGTTGGACGCTTCAAAAAAGAGGTTGGACACTACAGAAAAGAGGTTGGACGCTTCAAAAAAGAGGTTGGACACTACAGAAAAGAGGTTGGACGCTTGAGAAAGAGATTGGACACTTGAGAAAAGAGGTTGGACACTACAGAAAAGAGATTGGACGCTTCAGAAAAGAGGTTGGACACTTCAGAAAAGAGATTGGACGCTTGAGAAAGAGGTTGGACGCTTGAGAAAGAGGTTGGACACTACAGAAAAGAGGTTGGACACTACAGAAAAGAGGTTGGACACTACAGAAAAGAGGTTGGACACTTGAGAAAGAGGTTGGAAGCTTGAGAAAGAGGTTGGAAGCTTGAGAAAAGAGGTTGGACACTACAGAAAAGAGGTTGGACACTTCAAAAAAGAGATTGGACACTTCAGAAAAGAGGTTGGACGCTTGAGAAAAGAGGTTGGACGCTTGAGAAAAGAGGTTGGACGCTTCAACTGCGCGCAAATGATGGGAGAAATCTGGCAGTTCATGTTCATAGCATCGTGGACAGTTGTGTTTTTTTTATACACATACGCCATGGATGATGAGTAGACATCGCTCTCATTCAAATTGAAACTGATGTTATTGACCAATCAAAATTAATTTTGTATTTTCTCGATTATTTTTTAGTTGCTTGGAAATAAGCAATTCGTGTGATCTCTTTCC
The DNA here is from genome assembly GCF_025201335.1 of Gilbertella persicaria. Lineage (NCBI taxonomy): Eukaryota > Fungi > Mucoromycota > Mucoromycetes > Mucorales > Choanephoraceae > Gilbertella > Gilbertella persicaria. The sequence continues at coordinate 62,724 of NW_026252040.1, forward strand.
TTTTTTTTCAGTTGTAATTCTCTTGCCCTGAAAATGTTAACTTTAGGTCAAGCTTCCTGTCTTGTTCTTGGATACAAACCCAATGATCCAGAAGAGAGAAAAAAGGCAAAAGAACATCTAGAAAAAAGTGGCTTAATTGCAGTACACATACGTAATCACGATCCTTTTCAACCGATGGCCATTGGTATCAATGTACACGAGCGAGATCCCTTCAAATTCATAAGTTATCCCGATTCTCCAACAATGCCACCTACAGATTTACCTGATAACATTGATGATCACGATGGCAACGACAATAACGGCAATAACGACGATAGCAACAACAGTGGCAGCGACGATAGCAACAACAGTGGCAGCGACGATAGCAACAACAGTGGCAGCGACGATAGCAACAGCAGCATCTATAAAAACAATAATAGCAACAACGGTAGCAAAGACAGGTCTAAAAAACGGAAGCTTGATGACACGGTTATACCATTCTGCAAGGATCGTCTGCTGAACCTTATGAAAGAAATTGCCACTGATGAAAATCCTTTGAACGACAAGTGTTATTCCAAACAATTCCTAACTGCAAAAGATCAATACCAGCTAATGTGCAGTGTGTTCCCGCATCTTAAAAATCATTGTAGCGTATATCAACTTCAATATTGGATTGGACAGGCAAAGATCTGGGGAAAATCAACACGCTCACGAAAAAATCAGCGAGAACTTGGACGAAACTTATGGGTGGTTGATGAACAGCTAAGGGGTAAAATCACTTCACTAAATTTTGGGTTTCCATATTTTAACAATCTATTCTGTAGCGTTCGTGACGGATACTTCTGACTCGGTCAAGGCATACTGGAAATATTTACAACATGATACCAAATACATAACAATTGGATACGCACGTAAATCGCCAACTGACGAAACAAAAGAATCACGAATACGTTTATTACAGTTAATGGTGAACAAACTATACTTCCGCGGAAAGTGCGAAGAAGTATTCGTGAGCCCAATTTGCAAAGCAGACCAACCAATATTAGAAAGAGACTCGCCAAAGCAGGATGATTTACTGCTGCATTTAAAAGGATCCCATGGCGATATCTCAGGTACATCAAGGTTCAGTATAATAGCTATAATAACTGAAGATTTCCTATAGATTTAGTTGCACGCGTCCATTTCAGCCAAAAACCTTTCCGCCTTGTCATCATTGACTACGCCGGGCTTTCAACGTCACCAAATGATATTAGGATTTTTTTGAAGTAAGTCGAAAAGAATACTGATTGCAGTAAGTTTTTTCATGCTAATTAATTTGAATACTAGACAATGCAGCAATATCAAGGAAATTGTTGTAGACCATGGCTCTTCGTTTGAGATTTTATCACGTTTTGATCTTTTGAAAAATATGGATCTGGAAAAATTTAAATGTCGACATGCCAACGTTAAACGATCAAAGTAATTTTTTTTTTCGTGCTAATGGTTTGTCAAATAAAAAACGAAAAAGAAGTTGTTTATTGCAAGTTTATTTTCCCTTTTTTTTTTTTAAAAAAAAAAATAAAGTGCTTATGCCGAAGTAATCCAATTTGATAATGTAATGACAGATTGATCTTTAGGGAATTTGAAAAGAATACAATTAGGTCGCTCTCATTGAAAAGATGGCGTATGTTATTTTGAATGAGAGCGACCATTTTTCGATTCAATGGCTACTTTTCATCCATGGCGTGTATGTATAAAAAACACAACTCTCCACGATGCTATGAACATGAACTGCCAGATTTCTCCCATCATTTGCGCGCAGTTGAAGCGTCCAACCTCTTTTCTGAAGTGTCCAACCTCTTTTCTGAAGTGTCCAACCTCTTTTCTGTAGCGTCCAACCTCTTTTCTGAAGTGTCCAACCTCTTTTCTGAAGTGTCCAACCTCTTTTCTGTAGCGTCCAACCTCTTTTCTGAAGTGTCCAACCTCTTTTCTCAAGCGTCCAACCTCTTTTCTGAAGTGTCCAATCTCTTTTCTGTAGTGTCCAACCTCTTTTCTGTAGTGTCCAACCTCTTTTCTCAAGCGTCCAACCTCTTTTCTGTAGTGTCCAACCTCTTTTCTGAAGTGTCCAATCTCTTTTCTGTAGCGTCCAACCTCTTTTCTGAAGTGTCCAATCTCTTTTCTGTAGTGTCCAACCTCTTTTCTGAAGTGTCCAACCTCTTTTCTGAAGTGTCCAACCTCTTTTCTGAAGTGTCCAACCTCTTTTCTGTAGCGTCCAACCTCTTTTCTGTAGTGTCCGACCTCTTTTCTGAAGTGTCCAACCTCTTTTCTCAAGCGTCCAACCTCTTTTCTGAAGTGTCCAATCTCTTTTCTGTAGTGTCCAACCTCTTTTCTGAAGTGTCCAACCTCTTTTCTGAAGTGTCCAACCTCTTTTCTGAAGTGTCCAATCTCTTTATCAAGTGTCCAACCTCTTTTCTGAAGTGTCCAATCTCTTTTCTGTAGTGTCCAACCTCTTTTCTGAAGTGTCCAATCTCTTTTCTGAAGTGTCCAATCTCTTTTTTGAAGCGTCCAACCTCTTTTCTGTAGTGTCCAACCTCTTTTCTGAAGTGTCCAACCTCTTTTCTCAAGCGTCCAACCTCTTTTCTGTAGTGTCCAACCTCTTTCTCAAGCGTCCAACCTCTTTCTCAAGCGTCCAATCTCTTTTCTGTAGCGTCCAACCTCTTTATCAAGTGTCCAATCTCTTTTCTGTAGTGTCCAACCTCTTTTTTGAAGCGTCCAACCTCTTTTCTGTAGTGTCCAACCTCTTTTCTGAAGTGTCCAACCTCTTTTCTGAAGTGTCCAACCTCTTTTATGTAGTGTCCAACCTCTTTTCTCAAGTGTCCAACCTCTTTTCTCAAGCGTCCAACCTCTTTTCTGTAGTGTCCAACCTCTTTTCTCAAGTGTCCAACCTCTTTTCTCAAGCGTCCAACATCTTTTCTGAAGTGTCCAATCTCTTTCTCAAGCGTCCAACCTCTTTATCAAGTGTCCTACACTTGGTGCTCTTAAAAATACTTGTCAATGTTGTATGACCTACATATAAAAATTGTACACTGGGACATGAAAATATAAATTTGGTTTTCCTAACGTTGCTCATATGTATACCAATAAGTTTGTTATGGTTTTTGTACCATTAGATGTAGAATCAAAAATCTTAGAACTTTTGTTATTACTTCTTTATAGCTTTGTTGCTTGTTTTCTAGGTTATGTAAAGTTTTTTTTTTTTGCCAAAAGGGGAAAAAATTACTTTTCATGCTGTATCTGCTGTGACTTGTATTTTCTGTCAACTACGACATGCATACGCGCGTGTATTTAATATGTCAATTGAACCGTGTCTCTCCCTCTCTCTCTCTCTCTCTCTCTCTCTCTCTCTCTCTCTCTCTCTCTCTCTCTCTCTCTCTTTCTTTCTTTTTATATTTATCCATGACGTGCTCTCACTTGGAATCTGCTTCTTTTAACCCTCCTTCTGTTTATACAAAAGTACATAAAGAAGAATGTACGCAGTGCTTTGATAGTCAGGTAAAGCTCAATTCAGATTATATGCAAAACTCACACCGAATGTTATAGGATGTTCCTGAAGGTATTGATGTCTGTCTTACTTGTTTTAATGGTGGTTGTTTGGATCCTACAAGACATCATGCCTATACACACTATCAACGAACAGGCCACTCACTTGCTGTGAATATCCGACGCATCTTAGTAGAACAACCCAGTAACAAAAGAGTAATGTGTCTACATGTGCACACATACACTAATACATCTATTAGAGTGATGGCGGTGCTGACGGTACTACGCCTCCTCCTCCCAAAATCACCAAACTGGCTATCTCTGTTGAAGATCAAGAACCTGTCTATGAATACCATACACAAGTACGCTGTCATGCTTGTCAAACTATCGAGCCTAAAGAACAATGGCCATCCAAGGTAATGATATAAACATGTGTGTGTATATATGCGTACATATATATATAAACTAAATCTTGGTCAGTTAACTACAGCAGTCGATGCTGTCTTGAATGCCATGTCTTCCGCTAAACAATCTGAAGTCCAATCTTGGGAAGAAGTTATCACGCCTTGTGAACACACGTTATGTCTTGCTCAAGAAGCCCCCAAGAAACTGGATCATCAAGAGTTAGCCCATTGTGCAGACTGCGACTTGAACCAAAACCTATGGCTCTGTCTTGTTTGTGGTAATCTCGGTTGTGGTCGTAAACAATACGATGGATCAGGCGGCAATAACCATGCCATTGAACATTTTGAAAAGACAGGCCATGGTGTCAATGTCAAGCTGGGCACGATCACAGCAGAAGGTACAGCCGATATTTACTGTTATAGCTGTGACGATGCTCGTCTTGATGAGAATTTGGCTACTCATTTAGCCAACTGGGGTATTCAAGTAGCTCAACAGACCAAGACTGAAAAGAGCATGACAGAACTACAGCTTGAACAAAACCTCAAGTTTGATTTCAGCATGACCACAGAAGATGGTAAGCAACTTGAACCTCGATTTGGTCCTGGCTATACGGGTCTCAAAAACTTGGGCAACAGTTGTTATATGGCCAGCGTACTTCAGTCTGTCTTTAATATCCCTGCGTTTCAAGAGAGATATGGTAAACAATTAGAAGACCATGCTAAAGTATGTACTCAAGCAGACCCTGCATCATGTTGGTCTTGCCAGTTACATAAATTAGCAGATGGATTGTTATCCGGTCGTTACTCTCAACCTATCACCAATGCAACCCAAGATGGCATTGCACCTGGTATGTTTAAGGCATTGGTAGGTAAAGGACATGCTGAATTCTCTACGATGCGTCAACAAGATGCCTTTGAATTCTTCCAATATCTCTACAAAAACATTCAGCAAAAAGAACATGCTCAAGGACCCACTCAACCCACAGATGTATTTGACTTTATGCTAGAACAACGCATTCAATGTGACACCTGTAAAAAAGTACGGTACCAAAAAGACCCCACCAACAGTATCTCTGTCAGTGTGCCTGCTAAACCCACACAAGATGGTTATGAGCCTGTTGATTTTACTGAATTGATGGATACCTTTGTCAAGCCAGAAGTTGTGGATGGATACCAATGCCCTCAATGTCAGACAAAGACAACAGCCTATCGATCTGTCAAGTTCAGCACATTTCCTCAAGTGTTGGTCATCAATCCCCGTCGATTTGCCTTTGTGGATTGGGTGCCTCAGAAACTCAATATTCCACTTCAATTCCCTGACAAGGTCAACCTGGACAACTACATGGGCACAGGTCTTTTACCTGGAGAAGAGCCCTTACCAGAAGAAGAACCCAATCAAGAGCCTGCATTTAATCAGACTGATTTAGATCAATTGCAAGCCATGGGTTTCTCTGAGAACAGATGTAAGCGAGCACTGATGAATACAGGACACCAAGGTGCTGAAGTGGCTATGGCTTGGATGTTTGAACACATGGAAGATCCTGATATTGATGGACCCCTTGAAGACACAACTGCTGTTGATGATAGTCAAATCCAAACATTACAAGATATGGGATTTACTGCAGCACAGGCTAAAAAGGCTTTAAGTGAGACTAACAATGATACTGAAAGAGCCTTAGATTGGTTATTCAGTCATCCTGAAGATCAAGGTCAAGAAGGAGAAGAACAACAACAACAAGAGCCAAAGCGTATAGGCGGTAAGTAAGCAGCAATCAGTGTACATTAATTTACCATTTGATATAGACACCCATGCTCCTTTCAACTATCGATTGGATTCTTTTATTTCTCATAAGGGTACTTCAATTCATTGTGGCCATTATGTTGCTCATGTATTCAAGAATGATGATGAATGGGCTTTATTCAATGATAACAAGGTGGCTGTTACACCTCATCCACCTAAGGGTGAAGCCTATCTTTACTTTTTAAAAAGGCAATAAAAGATGTTTATTCTATTGTGTACATGGGTCTATGAAGAGTAGGTATCATGGGGAACACAGTGAGATACTATCAATACATATAAGTATGATTCCTAAAACGAGCACGAATTACTTACCAACACAATCCACCCTAAAATACCAAATAATGTGCCTGATGCTATCTCAAAATGACCATGGAAATAAACACCTGTCATCATCAACATCACCCACCAAAGACCCAACAAGGCCAATACAGCCACTACAGCAGCATATTGTAGTCTATCCCGTCTCTTCATGGTCAACAAGGGTTGTGCATTATAAAATAACCAAGACAACTCTTCCCATAGAAACAGACTGGCATGAATCAACAAAACACAGTGCCCAGATACATCATGACCACCTGTCCATTGTCCACCGAGTTTCCTGCATACCTGCTGTTCTACTACATTGGCAAGTCGTGCATCCGTTTCGACATTCTGTAAAAGAGAAGTACATTTGCCTCCTGTCAATACATAGACACGATCAATAAAACTAGGACCCAATAGCCATTGCGTCATAAGATACCAATACAATGTCACTAGTGTATAACGAGCACAACCTGATACAAATGCTTGTGTATTCTTCAGTCGTTTTGAAGCTACTAAATACAGATAACTGAAATACACCACAGTCACCCAAAACCAACCAATCTTGACAAAGAAAACATTAAAGATATTACGTTTGTTGGAGAAATAACTTGGACGTGGATCACCAAATTCAGAAAATAAGAAAGCAAAGAGTATAGTCAGTGGATAAAGTATTGAAATATATATTTGATGTAATTGAAGGTGTTTCTTTAGAAAGTCCATATTGTGCAGAAGAAAACACTAAATAAATAAAAAAAAAAAAAAAAAAAAAAAAAAAAAAAAAAAAAAAGAGAAAAAACTACGTCTATCTTAAATCATTCAATGACCGCATAAAATAGAATGGGGAAAATAGTTTATCCACAATAGGCGTGTCAATGCATCATTTGTTATTCATCTTCAGACATCGCTTCAGTATCAGACACTTCTTCATATACTTCTTCTTCCTCCTCTTCCTCTTCTTCTTCTTTATCAAGCGAACTAGATGCATCTTGAAATTCCTCCTCCTCGTCTTCTTCTTCACTACTATCTTCTTCATTAAACCTTAATGTCTTTTGATCATCATTTCTTTCATATTGACTCCAACCATCATCTTCATCACTATCATCAAATAACCTCACAAATCCATCTTGTTCTTCCTTTTCTCTTTTTTCTTCTTTTGTAATGGTTGGTTGTTGTTGCTGTTGTTGCTGTTGTTGTTGTTGTTGTTGCATCTTTTCTTTCTTGGCCAATCGTTGTGCATGAAAATAGGCTGTATTGACCCAACTGCCTAATCGAATAATACCCGACTGTTTCTTACTTTTAGCTACATGAGGCAATCGACAATTGGCATTGGAACATTGACCTGTTTCTGCAAATTCAGGACATACATGCACATGCTTTTCATCACAATCAAGTCCTTTGGGACAATATCCTTCCATAGCGAATGCTCTACAGACAGGCGCATCTTGACTGACACAGACATGAGGAAAGATACAGTTCACACTTGCACAACGTCCCTTTTGAAAATGAACACAGTGAGGCATGATATGAGGATTGGGTGTATGAGATAATCGACAGATGGGTTTCGTACATTTGTTCTGCAGAAATCGAGGACAAATAGCACGCCGTGTAGGATCATGGACAAATGGACATTGAGTTGCTTTAGGGCATTTACCATACCGAGTATAGAACCCACAATAACGCTTTTTTTTAGGACGAAGGGTATTCTTTAACACAAGAGAAGAAGGGCCATGACGCACATAGCCTTCTGGTTCACGAGTATAGACAAGATTACCATTGCGTTGATGTAATTTGCGCTTGATAAGTGGATGCTTGTCTCGTTGTCTATTTTTTTTTTTAGCGAGTGTCATAGTTATGTTTTTAGTATCTTACCTTTTCATAGTACGTCGCACAAGGACTTTGGGTACATGTGTATGAGCATGATTGTCCAGGTCTTTTCGAATCAGTTTCTTGCCTTTGACAATAAAATCAACACCATTGATGGACACTTGCTTCTTTCCTGTGATAGGATCCACACGATGTGTTGTCGTGCTGTTGTTTTTCTTATCAAGCACCCAAGTGCGATGTTGACTGGTCTTGGGTGGATATGGTGCATGCGTATTAATTTTGGTTGGAGGAGGTCGAGTATAAATCTTATTGTTGTTATTGGTATAATGAGAGCTTGTATTATTTAGTGTCATGTTGCCTCGTCCTCTGCCTCTTGGTATAAATCCTCCTCGAGTGTGTGGGTAGCTATTGTTGACTATATTACGTTGTTGTTGGATCGCACTGCTTAGCTTAGCAATACGATCGAGCATTTCTTGATTCGTAGACATGGTGTTTGAGAAAAGAGAAGAAAAAAAAAGAAGCTTTTTTTTTTTGGCATTTTGTTAGCAGTCACTTTACTTATGCTGTTCTTGTGTCATCATCTTCATTTAACAAAGTCTAGATGATAGACTTCTGACTTCTTTTGCAATATGTATATATACATATATATATATATAGAGAATGATATACATAATGAATAGAGTCTATGCGTATTATTAAAAGAAAGAAAGAACCTAATGCCAAGCTTAGATTCTCTGCCTCCTTTTTATTCTTATCTTTTATGCCGTCAATTCAAACCACGCTTATGATCTCTTCTTTTCTTTTTTTAGTTCTAGTATGGGTAATTCTTTATCAAACAAGTTGAATAAATACAACTTGGATAGCACTCATCAACAAGATGTACCCGTACGTCCCAAAGAAGTACTTGTAAAAGAAGAAATAGTTAGAAAAGAAGAGGCAATTGGAAAAGAAGAAACATTTAGAAAAGGAGCCATTGGAAAAGAAGAATATTTAGTCAAGACAATTGAATGGAAAGATAAGCCAGTCCAGATTATTACACAGAATGGTAAGCATCATCTCTTATCCATCATCCAACTTGTCATCTAGAGAATGGTCCCTGTCCTCTTGTGGCTATATGTAATGTGTTGTTCTTACGTGGTGATATCGAGATTAGACCACCCGATAGAGAGTCTGTCACTTTTGAGTATTTAGTCGATCGATTAGGTGATTATCTATTAAACCATGTACCTTTAGAAGACACCACTAAGAAACCCAAGGTAATGACAGTTTGATACATCTTTTTTAACCGAGCATATAGGCACCTTTGGAAAGACAGACAACTTCTGAATGTGTCTTGACCTATCGTCATCATCTAGATACAGCCCTTCAGATTCTCCCCCATCTACAGCGTGGATTAGATGTGAATGTCTGGTTTGATGATATTCGTGGATTTGAACCCACAGCTGAATCAGCCATGTTTGATCTGTTCCAAGTTGATTTGGTGCATGGTTGGGTTGTGGATCCACAAGATACAGAAACATACCGTGTCTTGAGCAAGAGTCGATCCTACAACCAAACAGTAGAAAAGATAGTCCAGGCTAATGAAATGACCAACGCTAGCTCAGAAGAAGAACAAAAGATGCATGAAGGATTTATTGCGTCTGAATTCTTAAAAGAGACAGCTACTCAATTGACTTATTATGGACTCTCTCTTTTGTTGGATGCAATACCTTATGATAGTCTATGTGTCTTGTTTCGAAATAACCATGTAAAGTAATATGATAACAAAATGGTAATAACACACATTAGTTTTCTACTCTTTATAGACATCCAACATCGGGATTGTATATGTTGGTGACAGATGCAGGACTTGTGTCTGAAGGATCTGTAGTCTGGGAAAGCTTGAATGATATTGATCAAGGTTCTTCTGCTTTCTTTAACAGTCAATTTATACCCTCTGGTTTAGAGTAAGTGAGATATAGAACAAGGTACAGTCATGTTAATCTAAACAGTCGATTTCTATAACCTCATTTTAATATGGTGAAAGAGGTTCTTTATTTAAGCATAAAATAAGTATCTTTGGTAACATGTAGTATAATATAATGATGATTCCAAATGATAAACTTCTTCTTCTTCTTGTTCTAAATTGGTACTACTGTTTATTTAGATTTATTAAAATATCCTTTTGATGTACGTGTAGTACTTTGACTCAAGGTGTGCTACCTCTACTTTAATGCAAGTGCTAAACATCCTGTCTGTGATGGCAATACCAGAACAAGCTAGTATTAAAATTGGATCTATTGCTAAATAAAGAAATATTTATAAAGTGATAAATTAGATTGGCAGACATACATCTATTGTTTCGAGCATCTAGAGCACCCTTGTTCTGTTGAAGAGAAGAATGAAAAGATGATCAAAAGATCAACAAAGAGTAGTTTGATATGTAACAATCCTGAATGTTGTGTCTCTGTCGAACTACCAAGTCTCGGGATGCCCTCTCATCTCTTGCTAATAGGTCTATCTGGCTTAACCTTGTGTGTTTTCGGGATACCTATACCCTCACTTCTCCCAGAATCAAATCAGTCAATATGACACTGACAAGTTCAAGACTCAGACATCCGTCCTTCTGAAAGAAGAGAAGAATAGCCAATTGCAATGCAATGAAGGAACAATTAGGTAGGATTTCATCCAATCTCTAACTTTGTGACTCGTTTCTTGTTGCATTGAGTGTTATTCCTGATATTCACTTGATATCGGTTAAATTTGCCCTATTGTGCATTTGATTTCAGTTGAGTAGACCTGCTTCACCCTGATATCAATTGAATTCAGTATAATCAGGTAATTCACTTGAACGCTAGGTGATTAGTGTATACTTTATTCAAGTAAAAATAATAATAATAATAATAATAATAAAAAAAAGCGCGGCTCGGGAAGTCATTTACCATATCCGAACAAAGGCAACAAGTAGTGGAGCAGGAATGGTCTACAATAATAGTTTAATTATGCCATCGCAACCATAATTTCAGGAACCGAAACCAGACAATAACAGATCGAGCCAAATCTCACACAAGGCCAATCAATCGAAAAAGAAACAACCTTGCATTCTTACCTAAGAAAGCTCGTGAGGATAAAAAAAAAAAAAAATCTACTTTAATTGAAGATAAGCTCTATTTTAAATTGATTAAAATTTAGAATATATAATAGAAATTATTGAACAAGTTTTACATATACTTTGAAACAAAAAAGGTGTTTAAAGTGGCTTATGGGCATACCCAAAAAAAAAAAAAAAAAAAAAAAAAAAAAAAAAAGTGACTTTTTTATATATTGTGTTACAAATAATATTTCTTTCTTCCATTGCTTATCAATGACTCTTTAGAATATCTTGTCAAAAAGGGATGTCTGTGCATATTCAATGACCGACAATGATGCTGTTGAAAGAGAGAAAGAGACGCATTGGTATTCCTTTTTTCATCCATACGACACTACTGACTCCGTTCGATTCTTAAAAGAGTAATTTTGTTAAATCGCACGATCGGGAAATTGATTTGATCCAGTTGATCGTGATAATTATATTTAAATATATATTTTCTTTTTTTTCTTTTGCTTTCTTTTTCTCTTCTTTTTTTGTTTATTTGGTTTTTTGCATGAAAAAAAAAAATTAGAATAAATATATTTAATTTAGACGAATGCATTATTTTAATACATGATGACTGAAAGAGGTATAAACAAGTATTAGGCATTAAATGCTTATTATTTATTAGATAATCAAGAGCCATCAACGAGATATCATTATACGCAACAACAAGAAACAAGTACCAATGATGGTACAACAGTACGAACACAAGCTGCTTTTGTGAATAAACTATACAAGTAATAACAATAGAATGATTGAATGCATTGACCCTAATTCATGATAGAATGTTGGAAGATACTTCAATACAAAACCTGATTTCATGGTCAGAAAGAGGCGATCTATTTAGTGTATCGAATCCTACAGCATTCTCAAAGTCCGTCTTGCCTCAATATTTCAAACACAACAATTGGCAAAGCTTTGTTCGTCAACTGAACAGTAAGCGTTATTATTTCTGAACAAGAAGGATGATTGACATTGAATAGTGTATGGTTTTCATAAAGTGAATGATATGATACATTCCAACTTGACTTCAGACAACCAAACTTGGGAGTTTAAGCATCCTCATTTTAAAAAAGGAGAAATTGAGGACTTGCAGAACATCAAACGAAAGAGTACGAAACCTAGTGTGTCTAATTTACCAGCTCGAACGCCGAATCATGTACGATTACAAGCAGAGAATGATGAAGATATTTATGGACCAATGTATAAGCACATTCTACATATTGAAGAGCGATTACATCATGTCTCAAGGTCCTATGAAATCCTAAAGAATGAAACCAATTCACTCAAGGGACTCTTGTCGAAACAACAAGAAACGATTAGTGAATTTGCAGGCGTATTGGGTGATGTGTTGAGTGATGAAGGTAAACACAATGAAAGAGACAGAAATATGCTTATACGGTTTTTAGCTAATTTAAGTATGAATGAAGTAAAAAGAGAATCCATATTAAGCAAATTAAGTGAATTACAAGCATTATTTATGAACGACAATGCCAGTCAAACATCTTCAACCAATTCAACTCAATCCTTACAACAACCTTATATGATGTCAAGTGAACAACAACAACAACAACAACAAACACAACAAGAACAACAACAAACACAGACACAAACATCAAAATATTATCCATCTGACATTTTACCTCCACCAAATTACTCACAACAAAGATTTGATCCTTTTATACACACCCATTCTTCTTATTCTCCTCAATCTACTTCTTCACCTAATACAGGTAAATTCGTATTGTATTTATTTCTACTAACTTATTGATAGTATCGAAAAATAAACGACTAGGATTTGGTAAAGAATCTCATTTACTTAATCCTGAACCTCATCTTGCATACCCTTCTTCAAGAGACACTAAATCATCATTAGCAGGTAAATAAATCTAAAATTGAAGAAATTTAAACTTTAAACTTTTTTAGATCCTGAAGAGGCTTATATCAAAAGACAAAGAACAAACTAATTCCTTTTGAGAAAATTATTAATTCATTAATTATATATATATGCTCCCCCTTTTTTTTTTTTTTTTTTTTGTTTATAAAAAATATGCTTATTTTATGCCATTATAAATCATATATGCACAATCACTTTCTTTGTTTCAATTTGTATTGCTCGAATCTTCTTTTTTTCCCAAATCCCCGGTTAGATTGATTTTTTCCGCGCATTTATTTGACCGCAGTCTGTATAGATGCTTATCTTAAAATAAAAGGAGTGGTTCTTACATTTTCCTCCTAAACACAAGAATAGGAAATACAAACCGAATTCTCGGTACATCGCCATTTAACTAAAAATAAAAAAACCTCAATTTCTTTTCTCGATCTTTTTGTGGCTTTCGGGATTTAGATGGAGCTGCATGTGCATCGAGCACAACATTTATAAAAAAAAAAAAAAATTTCTGAATACCTAAGCAAGATTTTTTTTTATTGATAAACTATTTATGATTGACTTTGATCAACATAACAAAATATGGTAAGATACACAACATCATTGATAAGAAAAAAAAAAAAATAGTGTAAATTGATATTGACTGTTTAGGCTGGCGGCTATTAGGCCATGCTCCCCCTCTTTTTAAAAAAAAATGAACTTTCCATTTTAGAAGCCTGGACCGGTGTTTTCGAGAAATAGTGGATACTTTAACAAGTCACAATAGGCACCAGTAGCTTCTTTCTGATTGACAAAAAAGGAAATGTGATTAAAAAAGTATAGATCTTGATTTAAATGAAGATTCTTTAGATGATACATGTTGGTGGTAATCCATTATCACTACACATATCTTTGTCTTTTCTCTCTTTATATATATATATATATAAACGGATGACTCTGTTAAATACATTATTTTTTTTTTTTAGTTATGCTGTTTGTAGTAAATAGCTCTCCTTCATCCAATAGTAATATATTAAAGACAATCAGCGTGTCAATATATATATATATATATATAATACCCGTTAAGGCAACATCAAGATACTCTCTATCTTGTAAACAACAATGACACGTGTTAAACAACAATTCTCTGGGTATGAATATGCACGTTCTTATGTTTATTAAAATCATGACCAACCCCATAACTCTTTAAGCCATCCTTCTATGTTACAGTCTGGATCAGCTCTTTGTTTGATAAATGGATGTTCAAGCATTTGTTCAGGTGTAGGTCTTTTTTCTGGTTCTTTGATTAAGCATGTCTCTACAAAGTTTTGACATTCACTGGATCGATCTTGACCTACAGTAGGCATGGGTTGATTGACAATAAACTCCAAGAGTTCAAAGATAGTCAGATGAGGTTGACCTGGTGGAGGTAATGCTGGTCTGTTCTGTGCTACTTCAATAATAGTAAGGCCTAAAGACCAAATATCGGAACTAACGGAATAAGTAGCCCCTTTAATACGTTCAGGCTAAAGAGAGAATATATATATATATATGTATAAGTGGAGCTATTCTTAGGTTTACTTACAGCCATATAATATTGTGTGCCGGTAAATGTCTCTGCTAAAGAATTGATCAATTCACCAGAAACACCTAAATCACATAACTTGATTTGACCCTTTTTTGTCATTAGAATATTGCTTGGCTTAATATCTCGATGAATGACATTTTGTGAATGTAGATAAATAAGACCCTTACAGACCTATGATAAAGATGAGTTTTGGTTTTGAAAAAGCAGTCGTATTTATAGCTTACAGCATCTGCAATATTAGCTAAAATAGTCTCGCCTATGACACCACCAATATTGTTTGCTCGCTTGTAGATATCTTCTAAACTTCCACCCTCACAATACTCCATACATATCGCTATTGTTGTTTCCCCATCATCTAGAAATGCACCATAAAATGACACGATATAAGGTGATTCGCATGTCTTTAAGAAAGATAGTTCTCTCAAGATTTGTCTTTGTAACTGTGGATCTGGATCCACTGTGATTGTCTAGACAAGGTTGAATAACTCCCCCAAACCATATATCTATCTATCTATCTACCTTTTTGGCCATCGTCAGACCTGTCTTTTTATGCTTGACTAACCATACTGTTCCAGCTGCTCCTTCACCCAACTTGCGTATATTCTCAAAATCATCTGGTTTCAAATCACCCAACTTATCTTCATCATGAACAAGACGAGCAATATCTTCACGCCAGTTACCACTGGTACTTGTGCTGGTAGAATGATTGGTACTGGCTAAATCTTCTTGAGATGCATCTGGAAAAGATGTATTGAGTTCTAATCGAAGACCTGCAGATTTGTTGCGTAACTTTTGTGCCATCGTTTCTTAAAAAGAAAAAAAGAAAAAAAAAAGAAAAAGAAGAAAAAAAAAAAGAGAGAGTGAAATATTTGTTTATAATGATTTTATGTGTAACAAAATAATTTATTCTTGGTTCTTAATGGATAGGGAGTGAACCGCTATTTTTATAAAAGACAAGAGCGTTTATAAGTATATATCGCTTGAAGGATTCCCTTTTTAAGCAATCTCTTTCCCTTTGCATTGTTTTCCATCACTTTTATTTGACACTACTTCAGGCACCTGACGGAACTTGGATCCTAAAAGGAAGTTATATTCCGGCCCGGATTTTTATGCGCGATGCCATGATAGGGAGAGAGAGAGAGAAACAAAGAAGGAAAGAAGAAGAATAAGAGCCTACAATCTCTAGAAGCAGCGGGCTCGATATTTAATTTTAAAGACATCCTATGCGCATTATCCTTTGATACTTCCTTTCACCAATAGTCTTTTAAGAGATGGTAATAACCTTTTTGAATGATAGATGGATGAAATCAACCATCCAAACAGTCAATGAATAACGAAAATGGATTTAAAATACATGATGATGAGACTTTTTATGCAACTGATTGGATGGCTTGATTTCACATCTATCCTGTTGTCGAAACACAGTTGACACTAACATGATGACGATAGACCAAGGGTACCAGTTCATTCGGTAAGCGTCACACCAAGACTCACACTTTGTGTCGTCGTTGTGGCAACCGCTCTTTCCACAAGCAAAAGAAGACTTGCGCTCAATGTGGTTATCCTGCTGCCAAGACCAGATCTTGTAAGTAGTCTCGAGTAATTGAGATGACCCACTAACATACTATAGTCAACTGGTCTGAAAAGGGTAAGCGTAGAAAGACTACCGGTACTGGTCGTATGGCTCACTTGAAGGATGTCCAACGTCGTTTCAAGAATGGTTTCCGTGAAGGTATAATGCATATGACATATACAGCTGCAGCTTGTATTAATTTCATTAAAACATAGGTACTCAAGCCAAGAAGCAAGCCACTGCTTAATCATCATCATAACAATAATAATAATAAAAAAACACCATGATTTTCATTATAAGACAAAGAAAAAAAAAGAATGGACTATGATTGGTTACATAAGACTTCTTTAGATTGTCATACAATCATGTAGAGATTTTTTTGAGGGAAGAATGTTTAGGCCAAGGTCAGCTGAACTATTTAAGTTGTTCTTTATTCTCATTTGCCTTCTTTTTCTTCTTATTTTCGTTATGAATTCTAATTGTAAAGTATCCTATATTATCCATAATTTCAGTGATTTATGCAACTTACTTGCTTTACGCGTGCCCAACAATGCCAATAAACGAACGACTCAATCTACAAAAGCTAACATTAAACAAGCACTTTTGGCTTACAATACTTCTTTACCCAAATCCGTCAGATATCTTTCTGCCAGTAGTGAATTGATTGAGAATTTGATGTTTAGAGCTATTCAGAACTGGTGTTGCATTAGTTTCAAAATTGTGCCTATCGAAATCGAACTGTTAAAGCATGATACACCCAAAACCATACTCTATTGTGTGGCAGCCATCACTATCACTTCCATCAATCCCAAGAACCAAAGCAGACAAGTTGAAGGCAAACACAACACAGACGAAGGCTTCAAAAAAGACGTTGCCTATCACTTTTATCAAAGAGCACGCCATTATCTGAAAGAAGTGATCTTTGAAGACGATATCTCGGTGACAGCCATTCAATGTTATTTTTGTCTATGTTATACAGCTAATTTGTTGCGTTTGCCACTTGAGCGCCGAGCTTGGCAGCATCTGGCTTGTGAAACACTCAAGAGCAAAGTAGCCTATGTTCAAGATTCGAAACCCATTCGACAATGCTGGTATCGATGGTACTACATTGATGCATGGTTAGCCATCTCATTGGGCCAAGACTGTCTGTTGCCTGATCAACTTCCATTCCGTATAGAACATCAAAGACAACACCGAGCAAGCCATGCCTATCATGGGTGCATGATGTCGAATGATACCTTGTATGATTTTGCTGTGATGGGACAGCATATACGAAGATACACGCATGCAATTCGACAAGGCACCCTGTTTTACATGTACGATGCATTGACCACGGACATGATTGCTTGGTGGTCTAATGTCAACGATCAAAACTTACAGCTAGCCAACTGTTATTATTCTTTACGCCTTGTTCTCTTGTTCCATTTACTTCACCAAGATCAATATAAAGTCACATTTGATCTCTTGCTGGACGGGCTCGATAACGCACTGCATCTTCTTCAGGGTCTTCAAGATCTCAAGTTAAGAGGGTGCGACCAAAGTACTTATCATCATATGTTCTTTGCTATCCATAGCACACTCAAGAAAATACTAGTGCATATCCGAGGCAATCCTGGATTTCATTGTCTCGAGGCATTTGCAAAAAAACAGTTTGAGATGAACCTGTGTATTTTAGAAGGCACAAATGCCTTTGTAGACGATATCTATCAAATGCGAAGTATTGGTGCAACCATTGAAGCAGAAATGTGTGAATTAGGTTTTATTGACCATGATATCAAGGGTAGAAAATCACAACATGTATTTCGAGCCGAAATAATGGCGAAATCAGCCAAGAAGCCAAAAAAGAGTCACACAATGCATTGAAACCACTTTTCTTTTTTTCTCTTTTTTTTTTTTTTTTTTTCCTTTATGTTTACCTTACGCTATAAAAGTTTTATTCGATTTAATGTAAATAAAGAAATTATTCTATTTTTATTGATTGATACATAGTCTATCAAAAGAACTCGCTTTTATTCTACACAACCATTGCGCGTCTTGTTTTTTGGTACAGATGATTTTGCTTCTACGCATTTAAAAGCACTTGTAAAAGAAAAAGGTAACAATCCTCAGAAATAAGCTTTGTATTGATTTTCATTTATTTATTCTGCTAGAGCGCACGGACTCTTGTATTCAAGCACTTGATCTTGTCTGTCCACCTGATCGTCGTACTGGCAGAAAATTAGAGACATGGACGCCAAGTAAGGATGACTACCCATACATGCGAATGACTTATTGATTCTTAGGTGAGACAAAAGGCATTGCAGCATCACATCAACTCGAAATATTCCATACACCCCCACACGCCAAGACACTCAACGATTGGCAAGTACCTTCCAATACACCTTATGATCTAGGTGTTGTTGTCTCCTTTGGTTATTTCATTCCACCTCATATTATCCATAAGTTCAAATATGGTGCTGTTAATGTACACCCTTCATTGTTACCTAAATACCGTGGTGCAGCACCTATTCAACATGCTATTCTGTATGGTGATAAAGAAACAGGCGTCACGATTCAAGAGCTCGATCCGCATGAATTTGATGCTGGTCGTATTTTAGCACAACACAAACTTGTGCTGGACCAACCACCTGTCTATAGCAGCTTAAAATCCACATTGGCCGATATAGGCAGCCAATTGTTAATAGACACATTGATGCATTTGCATGAACGCAAAGCCAATGCTGTGGTACAAGATGCGAGTAAGGCTACACGCGCACCCAAAGTGAAAAAAGAATGGTCTGAACTAGACTTTAATAACACATCAGCATGGCAAGTAGAACAGCTACATCGTGCTATAGGTGAACATTATCCTTTGCGTACTATCTATCAAACTCACACTAAAAAGGCAAAGGATATCATGGTTCAATTACTTGATATCTCAGTAGCCAGTCACTCTGATAGTGACCTAAGAGGATGTTCACCCGGTAGTTTTCGCTGGCATGAACCTTCGGGTTCCATTCATATAGTATGTAGTGATCAAACGGTGATTGCCTGTCCTACATTCAAACTACAGAACAAGGGTACTATTTCTGCCAAAGACTTTTGTAATGGATACCATCAAGAAGGTAGTTTTGGTGTTTCTTTAGGCGTGGATGACTTGATTGTTGAGAGAAACATGAAAAAGAGGGCCAAAATGCACCCTTTTTACTGAATAAAATATTTTTCTTCTTTTTGATTTCGTGTGCAAAATGGTAATAAACGCTTCTTTTTTTTTTCTGCTTGCTTATAACAAGTGTTAGGGACAAGAGCAATCTGTGTTTCATAAAGTGACGCTTACACCTGGCACTACTTTGTCATCACAAAAGTCAGTAACAATAGACTTGATAACAAGCACTGATCCTCTTTTGATAGATCGAATCGAGATGAACAAGAGGTATAAACCACTAAATATGCTATATGTACCAACACATCATATGATAGACAGAGCAAGGTATTATTCGTGTAGTGAGCGAAGAAGGAGAAGAGCAAGAGGAAGAATTGGAATTATTACAGTCTATGAAACAATTTGAACCTTTTTTCAAAGAACAAGAAAAAGGATTTGGTTTAGACCTTATTTTGGGATCCAAAAACAAGGCATCTTCTATGCAACAAAAAGGTAAGAAAAAAAATAGCTGCATTTTATGTCTATTGAATCCTATAAAAAGATATACTACAAGATCCTATGGTGGATCTGTTCTTTGGGCTTCAAGGTCATGTTAAAGAACACATGTCTCATATCCATATGGAACAAAGAATTTTACTTAAACGTATTGCTTATGCAGACGAACTGAGTTCAATGGCTGTTCAGACTATGACAGTCGCATTAAATCAAGCCAAACTTGTATCTGAAAAAATAGCAGAAGGTAAGAATGAGAATAGGACAAAAGGTGATGATTAAACAAACAAGCTCCTATCATGAAACAACAGGCTATTCAAATACAAAACCATGCTACTCATATCTTTAAAGCATTATCAGCCTTAGAAGAACACCTTGATCCAGAAGATAGGATCTCAGCAGAAATCAGAGCCACACGATGGCCTGAATTAAATCAACTTTTGATAGATGCAGCTAAACCAATGATTGATCGATACATTAGTAGCTCAAGTGATTTAGCCACTGTCGGCACAACATCTACCAGTCCATTAGTAGAGCATATGATAACCAATGAACAAGAAATAGAGACAAGTGCTCTTAGTCGATTAAGAGGTCTTTCTTCAAGATCGCTTTCAAAAACAGATGAATAAATTTTATTACATGGCAGCAAGATCATCCAGTGATTTTCCTTCCACGCGATGAATAATCCATTCAGATTGAGGTTTAGCACCAAGTGCTTCATAAAAGTTTCTTGAAGACTTGTTCCAATCC
Source organism: Gilbertella persicaria (assembly GCF_025201335.1). Classification (NCBI taxonomy): domain Eukaryota; kingdom Fungi; phylum Mucoromycota; class Mucoromycetes; order Mucorales; family Choanephoraceae; genus Gilbertella; species Gilbertella persicaria. The sequence continues at coordinate 83,078 of NW_026252040.1, forward strand.
AAGCACACCCATTCATATCGAGCACATTTGCGTTCCTTGGCAAGCACAGCCAATTGAATCAATAGTTTCTTACCAATGCCTGTGCCTCTGAAATGGGAATGCACATACAGATCTTCTAAATAAATACCAGGGCGACCTTGGAAAGTAGAAAAGTTGTGGAAATAAAGAGCCATGCCAGCAGGTTCTAATTCTGATTCAGGTGTACGCTTGGCATCAGCAATAATCACTTCAGCATAACTGCGTTCACCAAAGAGAGTTTCGCGAAGAATATCTTCAGTAGCAACTACTTGATCAGAAAGTTTTTCATATTCAGCAAGGGCTTTGATGAATTGAAGGATAGTAGGGACATCATCAACAGTAGCGGGTCTAATTTCTACAGAAGACATTTTTTTTTTTTTTTTAGAAAAGAGAAAGATAAAAAAGCAAATTGGGTAATATTTATACTTTTTTTTTTTTTAAATTAGCGCACTTTTCTCCTTCTTACGATCGTATTTGACAACTTGTATTAGGTTTGACATGTTAAATAATATACAATCAAATATGAGATCAGAGTATTGAATAATGTATGTACCTGCTTCTTTTTTCTTTTTATCGCAAAAAAGAATTATGGATAAAATTATTTCGCACGAATAGTATATTCTAGACTGATTTTTCTAGAGATAATCTAAAAAATATGTTGTACCAAATAATTGTCTTTTGACAAGCAAATGAGTCATTTAGAGATATCCCAAGTCATTGACAGAAAGCTATTTCCTATTTTAGACGTTTCTTTGTGCTTTTTGTTCATTCACATCATATGAATTCAGCCACTTGTCATGCGAAAACATAATTTTACTTTGTTTGGCATGATTGCCATGAACCATTGTTTATGCAACGGAAGAGGAGCTGCTTTCCTATTGTACAGAACTATTGATAGGAAAAGACTAAACGCTTGCTCTTGTTTTTATTGGAAAGTTATCCAAGCCCTGTTTCTCTCTCACAAAAGATGAGGGCGGTCATTTAAAACAAGTGGAGCATTTCATGTTGAATACTTTTCTTTTGTTTCTTCTTTTTTTTTTTTTTTGGTTAACGAAATGGTACATATATATCCTTAGTGTCTTCAGTATTGACCTGTCATATTTATTAGGGAAATTGTTGTGGTTCAGAGAGTCATGAAGTAGAAGATCATGAACTTAAAGCAAAGCAAAATAGAAAGGGAGAAAAGGGACATACCTTAGGTGGAGAAGCACCTGCTTTAGAAGGGGACGCTTCAAGAGAAGCTAGACTCAATGCAATCGAGAAGAGAAGACAAGAAGTATAACAGAATCTATATCAATATACATAACTAATAAGCATAGGCTGAGAATCGCGGCGTCAAAGAAGGTGGTGGTAAATTAAGTAAACAATTAGCAGAACAAAATAAGCAGACAGGACATTCTATACCAGTTCGAGATTCACGTGATGACCAATTGACTGTAAGTGGCATATTCTAAACAAATATGTATTGACTGCTATATAGTGGGACTAAGAGCGTTCTCTTTCTATTTAATTACTATATAATAAACCATAATGAGTAATACTATGTATTTGAAGCAATAGGCATACACTCGAGAGCATTACAGAACTTCAATTGCATGGAAAAGAAACGAATACGAAACAGTCTATTTTGTGGAGATTATGCGAGCAAAATGACACCATAAATACTTCTAAAGGAGAGTATAATAGTCATAGAACCTTAAGAAAGGATACACCACCATGAACTATGCTATGAACATTGTTAATACTTTGGTTTTCAGAAAATAAAAATTCTCAAATGTCGACAAAACATTGTGTGATTTTACCATTCGTAACTAATTTTAAGAATCATCTAAATATACTCTAGAAAACAATATAACAATATCTGGTAACCGAATCAAATCATATTACACTTTTGACATATTCTTAATCGACATTTAATTGATTTCTCATTAGTTTACTAGAAACACTCTTTTGTCTCTTCATTTTTTAGAAATACCAGCTACTCTACAGTTAGGTGTTTATTAGAACCTGAATCTCAATGCTAAAAGTTTTCATTCTTACAAAAACAACACTTAGAAACCATGAAATTAAAGCAAACGATATAAAAATAAAAACCACTAACACAAAAGAGAAAAAAAAACTCTCCGGCGGGGAATTGAACCCCGGTCTCCCGCGTGACAGGCGGGGATACTCACCACTATACTACCGAAGAGAGACATTTGTCGATCAAACGCGCGTTATTTCGACGTTTCTTTTATACTTTTTGCGCAGAAACTTTTTCCCTCGTTTGCACGTTCTTTTCCTCCAAAATTAGTAGCAAACCATCCATTTTACCTTCTTCCCGTTTTCCCGTCTTGTCTGACTCCAAAGAACAATCTCCCGCCTCTGGTTACACTGCATTAATTGCAGATTTAAGTTCAAGTCCTACGGTTACCGTTACAAGTTCCACTGCATCTAATTTACTACCTTCTGAATCGGTCCATTCGGTTACATCTTTTACTAAACGACCTTTTGTGCCTTCCCCTACTTCCTCATTAGGTACAATGTCTAAAAAAAGTGCTATTGTTCCCAAAGTAGTAACTACTGCTACTTTTGTACCTTACCAAGTGGATCCCCAAGCTTCTGGAATCAGATCTACTAGATCTCGGAAGAGATCTCCGGCTCCTTCCCGATTGCCTGTTGCTTCTGCCTCTGAATTGGTCGCTACTGGTTCCAAGCCCTCGGTTCCTGCTCCTTCAGTAGAGGAATTTGCTCCAGCCATTCCATCTACTGTTGCTACTTTGCCTTTGCTTCCTCCTGCTGGAATGAGTCTGCCTGATTGGGCATTGAATTTCCAATCGCAACTTCGGTTGTGTGAGGAAAAGCTCAGTGTTCATGATGGTCGTCTTGAAGAAGTGGAGCGACTAGCTGCTGAGAATGCTCGCTTACAAAGTGAGTTGACAGCTACCAAAGAGGCCTTGCACACCTCACAAGACTTGGTAGCTCAGCTTCAACAGGAGTTGGTCTCTCTTCGCTCTGGTGGTGTCTCTGTTGGTGGTGTTTCTTCTGGTGGTGTTTCTTCTGGTGGTGTCTCTGTTGGTGGTGTTTCTTCTGGTGGTGTCTCTTCTGGTACTGGTGATGACGGTGCTATGGAATGGGCTGATGATATTGCTGAAGTTAGTTCGTCCACTCTTCTAGATGACGAACTTACCTTCCCTGCTTTGAAAAATGGAACCAGTGCTTCCAAATATGCTTCTCTCCCTCCTGTGCTTGCTCTTTCTCAGCCTGAAAAAGCAAAGTCTGCCCCCTCTTTTGCTACGGTGGCTAAAAAAGCCAAGGCAAAACGTACAAAAGCCCCTCTCCCCCGTCAAGTGGCTGCTGCCTCTAGACAATTCACTGCTCTGCCTGAGAATTATACTCAAGGGTATCAGTATGTGTACTTGCCTAGTCGTCATAAGGATAGCCTTAGAAACCTACGCGCCAAATTAGCTATTCTCAAAGTTAATAACTGGCGTGTACTTGATGTCCACTTTCCTGCTGCTCGCGTCGTTGCACTTTTGGTACACAACGACTACGTTTCTGAACTTTGCTCTGTTTTTGCTAAAGCTGGTGTCAAGCCTATTGATGACTTTGACCCACTTGACGCAAAACACCTGAATGACCCCCGTGTTGCTACGTTGTCTGCTGTTGAGGCTGGTCAAAAAGCCCAACAAGTTCATCAAGGCCGTCTTTTGCGTGCTTTGAAGTATATTCGCTCGCCTGCATGTAATGCAGTAGCTGCTGACTTTTGTGCACGTAACTGGCTCAGTGGCGAGCAGCTGCGCGAGTTTAGAAAAACTGGTTCTTTCTCTGTGGTCTCTTTCTCTGGTGCTCCTGGTGGTTCTGGTGTTGCTGGTGGTTCTGGTGGCTCTGGTGGCTCTGGTGTTGCTGGTGGTTCTGGTGTTGCTGGTGCTGGTGGTGTTGCTGGTGAAAAGGAAAAAGAAGATCTTGAGATGAGCGAAGCTGAATCTCAAGCTCAAACTCCCCATGTTTCTACTCCTACTGATGGTGGTGAATCAGTTAGTGCTCAGTAATGAGTACTAACGAAATTACCATTACGATCTGGAATGCAAACTGTCTAGATCGTTTCACCATCAATACAGTTACCCAGTCCTTTCCTTCTTCTTCCTTGATTTTTATTACCGAAACATGGCTTCTCTCTCCTTTACGTCTCCCTACTTCATGGCAGCAATATCATACTTATGGCTTGCCAGTTCCTAATATGCGTCGTGGTCAAATGGGTATTACTCTCCTTGTTAATCCTGACTTTCCTTACCCTGTAACTCATTTGCCATCCTCCTCTCCCTATGTTCTTTCATGTCAAGTCGCTTCTACTCTCATTCATTGTCTATACCTTCCTCCTTCTGCCTCTCTTTCCGACTCTTATGCCCTCTCTATCTTGCGTGATCTACCTGTACACCGTTTGCCTGGTCAAACAAATACAATTTACTGCGGTGATCTCAACGCTCGTCATGCCCGACTACTTGGCGATACAAAGTCAACAGTTCGTGGCACTATGCTCTATGAATGGATGGTCGATTCTGGCCTTCATTGCTGGAATTCTGTCTTTGCTTTTGGTGTACCTACACATACAAAACAAAGACGACAACAAATCTTTTCTGCTGGTGGTTCTGGTGGTTCTGGTGTTGCTGGTGTTGCTGGTGTTCCTGGTGTTGCTGGTGTTGCTGGTGTTGCTGGTGTTGCTGGTGTTGCTGGTGTTGCTGGTGTTGCTGGTGTTGCTGGTGTTGCTGGTGTTGCTGGTGTTCCTGGTGTTCCTGGCGTTGTTGGTGTTGATGATGATGCTGTTACTATTGATAGTAATGACATTGTTGTTGATGCTGATAGTGATGCTGATACGGACGATGGCTCCCCTCTCTCCGCCAATGATAATACTGTCTCTTATATTTCATATGTATCAGGCAGTATTATTGATTTGTTTATAAGTGCTGCTGATCTTCGTGATCCATTTCTGACCGTCCACAATGATATCAGTATCAACTCTGATCATCATCCTGTCTCGCTTTCTTTTTCCGCTCCTTGTCCTCCTCCATCTCGTACTAGTCATCCTCGTCTTCTTTGGAATCTATCCAGACTAGATGAGCCAGACTGTACATATCCGACTTTGTTTGCTGAAAAGGTTGCTCCGCTACAAGAGACACTGATGAGTGCACTGACTGCCACTGACTGCCCAGATCTTGATGCTATCAGTGATTCACTTACCGATGCAATACATTCCTCTCTTTCCGAGTCAGTCGGTCAGCGCAAGCCTCGCTCTCCTGGCAATACCTGGTTCTGGACTGATGAATTGCAAGTGGCTTTTGAGCTGCGTGAGTCCATGCATAACCGCTGGCTACGTGCACCTGATCCGGTTGAACGCTGCATCCGATGGGCTGAATACCTCAAGTCTAAAGAGGCCTTTCAAAAAGCAATGCGTCGACGTCGTCGATTAACATGGAAGCAATTCTGTGGAAAATTGACAAGTCAGCCATTGTCTGAAACAAGTGGCACGATCAAGAAAATCCTCAGAAGTCGAACCACTTCGGCTTCTTTTTCACACCCTGATGGTCCCACTGCTGCTGCTACTGCGATGGCTCGTCACCTGAAAAGTACCTTTGCTGGTGACTCTCTTCCTGCCAATCGGCAACCAAACCCTCCTGCTCCTGTTGGGCCTCACTCGCTGGACGATTGTCCTTTCAATGAGGATAGTCTGGACTTCTTCTTGACCAAGCGTTTGGCTAGGCGTAAGGCACCTGGTGTTGATCACCTGCGTGCTGAGATGCTGATACCGATTCGTTCGTCTCTTGTTCCAGTGTTACTGTTGTTGTTCAAGCTCTGTTGGCGCTGGTCTTGTACCCCTTCTTCTTGGCGTGTGGCACAGGTGGTGCCAATCTATAAGAAAGGTGATGCGTTAGATGCTGCAAACTATCGGCCCATTAGTCTTACCTCTGTTCTACGTAAGCTTTTGGAAAGATGTTTGTATGATACGCTCGTTGAAACTGCTCCTGCTCTTGACATTGTACAAGGTGGTTTTCGTGAAGGTCGCGGTGCTCCTGATCAAGCATTATGCTTGCACGATCTTTGTCAACAGCATCGTCTTGACTATGGTTCTTCTCCTGTCTTGGCCTTTCTTGACATCAAGTCGGCGTATGATACGGTTGATCGTGGTATCATCTGGCGTGCGTTGGAGACTCATGTCTCTGATGCTATGCTAGGTATACTGCAAAACTTGTTTGATGAGGTGTCTGTTTGTGTCTTGGTGTCTGGTGTTTGCTCTTCTGGTTTCTGGCCTGGTACTGGTGTTCTACAAGGTTCAATCCTTAGTCCTTTCTTGTACTCTGTGTACA